>NW_021632123.1:0-221594 GCF_004799145.2 Neltuma alba | reverse complement strand
CTTCAGGGACAAGAGCATGGAATTCAAGAGCAAAGGAAGGAGAAGAAAGAAATATGCAAGATTAAGCTTCTAGACAAGGTATGGCTATGATTTTCGATATGTTTAAGTTTCTTTTTGGCTTGTTGAGCTTTACGATGTTTTTTGTTGAGTTTTGAAAGAACTAAACCTTAATGGAAGATGCTATTCAAATGTGTTTAAGTTATGAAATGGATTGATTGTTGTTAGAATCATGTTTAAAGGCTAGAAAAGAATAAGAATCAAGTAGTTTTGTGATGAAATTGGAATAAATCTAACTTCCCCTTAACTTTGTGAATATTTTGGCCAAACATGGGGATGAAATTAGGGTTAAATTTTAATAATTTTGATGCTTTTAATACATTTAGAATGAAGAATTGTGTGGGTGAAAAAGAAAGTTTGGAAGCATTGGAATTGAAAATAAAATTTTGGAACCCTAAACACTAATATCTCAGCCAAGGAGAGTTCATGGATTCTATGTGTAAAAGTATGAGAGAATAGCATGTGGAATTAATTTTAGAAAGGTTGAAATTAAAGCTCAAAAGTTAAGGTTAAAAGATGAAGTATAAAGAGAGCTATGTTTGAAATGTTATTTATTTTTATGGCTCTAATAAATGAAGGATAATGCATTAATGTATTTAGGGCCATGAGATATCAAGGAAGAGAAATGGAAAGGTTTACTAAGCAACTTTGGTGGTTGGAAGCAAAAGGAGAAGAAGCAAGGATTAGGATATGAAACAAGGTAGCAAGAACGTCTAACTTTAATGTTAACTTGCATTGGTTATTTGTTATATGTTCTATGCCATGATATGATTGAGCTATTGATGATGATGATGATATGTGCTCAAATATTTGCATTTGATGTATTTCTAATATGCATCAATGAGTTTTCTTTATGGTATAAATATGTGCTCTATTTCCATAGCATGATGATTTATTTATGTTATGTAATAACTTTGCATTGTTGGCATTATTGTTATTATTTTTTGCTACTGAGATTCTCCCAAATCTCACTCTCTTTTAACAAAAATAATAGGGATTATGCTTATAGAAGAGGAATGCAGGATGAGGATCAAAAGAAAGAAGAGAAGAATTTGAGAAATATATTATGTCATGTTATGTAATTCTTTATGTTGATGAATTCAAAAACATGCCTATTGATGTTATTTAATAATAAATGATGATGTTTACAAGTAAAATTGAGTACGATGATGCATAAGAATGATATATAAAATGTCAGAATTGTTGCATGTATGTAATGAAATGATTATGAATTGTTAATTTCAAACGAGAGGATAAACACTCCAACATAAAGCCATGAATTTGAGAAAGATAAAAGTGATGCAAATTAATGATTCTGCCCTTGAAATTTTATGCTATGGAAAGATAAAAAAGTGATGCAAATTAATCATGCTAGAAGCTATATATGATTGCTTAAAATTTGGGCAGAAAAAACTATAAAGTACTGTTTGAATAAATGAATAGTACACTTTCATATATTTTTCCGTATTAAATGAGCAGGTAAATGACCTAATGAGTATTTTTCTCTATCGATAATTAAAAGGGCTTTAAATGGAGACTCGAATCACCTTAATATTTTTTTAATAATTAGTTATAAATTTTAAAAATTAGAAGACAAATCTAGAATTTACTAATGAATAATAGCCAGAGAATTAAAATGCAAGATTTTATTATACGAGCTTAATTAATGATTTTCCTTCTAATAAGTATGCATGTGTAATAGCTGCAACGCAGTGCTGTAGCAGAATGTGTGCTAATAAGTGCCTCATGACCCCTCTTCGCTGAACCCAACAACACTCACTATCACTGCTTCGTTCTGCATCCACTTTCGCGCCGCGCGCTCACATATATATTTATGAACATCATCAGCTAATTCAACAAGCTTAATTATTCACACATACACTGTAGGATGTAGTAACTACGTACTAATTAATGAACCTCTTCTCCTCTGTAGTCGTAATGTTGGTCCATCAAAGTCGGCTCTCTGGCTTAGCGTCATGTCTACAAATGAGATTCTCTTGCTAGATCCTCTCCCTCCAGACACGTCTCAATATGATGATTTGGATGGCAGTTGTGCCTTCTCAACTCCTTCTCTGCTACCTCTTAGTTTTTCCCCACTTTCCAGATGTTGTTTTGGTATTTTTTTTTTTTTGTATCATTAGATTCTACATAAAACGAATGATATTTTGAGATCTTATATGCAAAAGATGGTGCACTTTTGAATTTTTTTTTTTCAGTAATTCTTCAAAAAATTAGTATCTAAATTAAAAAGAAACCACATAATTTTAAAGTATTTTTTCTTTGAAAATTAATCAGAAGTTTTCAAAACCGCATCATTTTCTGCCTATAAAATATCAGAGTGTCACTTATTTTATGTAAAAGCTAATGATACAAAGAAACAAGAAAAAATATTAGGGAAGTGAGGAAGAACAGCGGTTCGTTTGGTATGAGGGATCAATGAGTTCGATTTCAAAAATTAGAGAAGTGAAATTAAAAGCATTTAATTAATTTTTCTTATTTTTTTATCTTACATCTTTTTTGAACATGTGCTGCATTTCTACGTCTATTCCCTCAGTATGAGGACTATCTTTTGGTGAGATTATATTAGATGAGAAATTCTTATGTAGCAGCTGTGATCCGCTTTTACCTCTGATTCAGGCCTATCAATATCGGTTAGTTTGATTATCTGAAGCCCATCACAATGGTAAAACGAATTTGTCTCGCATGACCATGGCAACCAAACCAAATTTATTTATTTATTTTTTTGGAAATAGGATCAAATATTACAAGGAGCTAAATCCTATAGGATATGGACCTACTAATTAAAGAGGATAACACAATAAATAAGTCCATGTTAGATATAACAGTGATATTAGAGAAATTAGAAGATGATATGATAAGATCCTTGCCCAAGCTACTGGAATGATCTAGTTGTGCGATGTAATCTTGCTTGTGCCACTTAGATATTGGTGAGTAGTAATAGAGTGCCAAGTACGGAGCCTCCCACTGCAAACGAATACATCCAGAGTAAAATCTCTGAGAGTCTTGCAAGCCATATTTGTGAGATATTTGCACCATGCTTCAATTCCCATTTATACGACCTCACAAAAGTTCCTGCATGAAAAATATTCAAGGTAAAAGTGGAAGATTTAACATTATTGATGCGATCGGCGTTGAGATTCCAAGATACTCTCCATCTCGATTTGAAAATATTGACCTATTGCACCTGAATGTCATGAAAACATCCAGTCTTATGTCTCAGGCATGACCTCTGATCAACTTGGCTATCGCCTTGAATTTTGTCTTGCATAGAAAAATCATACTAAAACAAGTAACCATTGAGCAAGTGAAGAGCTGCAGAGTAATCTCCTATCTTTTCCCTGTGAACCACCACATTCCTATGATCCTATATGATATGCATGCCCACCATCAAGATCTTCAACATCCTCACCAAAGATGCATTACGCCTATCCAGATGAGCAAACCACTTTTTCAGCCATGAATCAGACCTTCTTGCTGAATACATTCTACCCTAAGAGCAGGTGAAGTGGCAAACCAAAAAAGCTCTCAACCAAGGACAAGTAAGAAAGACATGTTCCAAAGACTCTGAGTCCAATCTACAAAAACATTAATGTGATGTCTAGCTAACACCAACTTACTGGGCAGGGAAGCGTGCAAAAGACGCCAAAATCACAACAACGTTATCTATGGAAGTTGAATCTTCCACAAAGCCTCCCATAAGTGAGGAGGATCCGAGTCAGCACTTGAAGAACTCGATAAATTACAAGCTTTCTGTATTGAATACTGACCATCAATACTTTGAATCCAACTCAACACATATGGAACATCAAAACAAGAGAAGGGTGTGTCCAAAAGCTTCACAAAAACATCCAGATGATAAATTGCAGAGAGTAAACTGTTATCCCATTGACCAGTATTGTGCTTGATCAGATCCAACACCCAGCAGACACCACTGGGTGTAAAGTTCAGCACCGGCCACCACCATTGGTGGTTGATTGGAATTTGTCTACCCAACCCAACCTTCCAATCTAAATTAAGCTCAATGAGATATCGAGTTTTTAAAGTCCCCTTACATAAACCTGCTAGTCCCATGGAACATTTGAACGCCTCCTCCAGCTTTGATGCTACAATTTTACATCCCATGATTTGGTAAAGAAAACCATTGGTACAGGAATCCACTACTCTCCATAGACTCTTAGCCAATAGAGCAACATTGAACAAACTGAAAGAGTGAAATCCCAGAACTCCCTAGTTAACAGGTTTGCATAATTGGTCCCAAGCTTTCAGATGAAGAGAATGCCTGTCAAAACTACCTTCCCAAAAAAAGGACCTACAGAGAGAGTCCAACTTAGCGGCCTATATTTTTGGCAATTTAATACGAGACAAAGGGTAAGTTAGAGTAGTAGCAATGACTAATCTGATCGACCTCATTCACCTGGTCTGTGATAAAAGAATCACCTTCCAAGTCTAGAGCTGCTTCTGCACTCGATTCAATAGATCCTGACAAACTTCCTTACCCCGACCAGATCCATCCATAATGACTCCCAAATATTTTCCGAAAGACTTTGCATATTTAAGATGAAGCTTATATGCAATGCAATGGTTTAGAACCGCTGGAGAATTTTGACTGAAAGCCATAGTTAACTTTGAGGGGTTAACTTTAGGACTTGATAAGCGGCCAACCCATGCAGTACATCGACTATTCTTTGAGTATTCATTTCAGTAGCTTGGAAAAAAATAACAGTGTCATCTGCATACATTTAGTTAGTTCCAACGAACCTTGAGCTATCTGTATACCTTTCCATAAGCCTTGGCCTTGCAATCTCACCAACCAGCATGACAAAATGTTGGAGCAGATAAGATGAAATAACATCCCTCTGTCTAATGTCCCTCGATGGCAAAAAACTACGAGAGAGACAATCATTAATTTGAACTAGGTAAGAAAGCATAGACACACATAATCATCTTAATCCAGGATTCAGGAAACTCCATTAACTCTAAAATCATATATAAAACCTCCCATGAAATTGAATCATAGGCTTTGAAAAAAATCCACTTTCAAAGCACCCCCAACATTTCCTTCCCCTCCTAGTATTACGCAATTTATGAAGAAGGCGATCAGAATGTTCCGTCTCTTAATGAAAGCACTTTGATTTGGGGCTACGTAATCAGATATATTGCCTTTCAACCAATTGCATAATACCTTAGATAATATCTTATAACTTAAATTGCATAAAGTAATGGGGCAAACGTCCTTGAAATTTTGGGTAGTAGGTCTTTTTGGGAGTAATGTAAAGCCTTATTAAGCTCCTTCAGCATGAAGCCAATCTCCTAAATTCTCCAAACAGCCACACAAACATCCTCTTTAATAATAGACCAGTACTTCTGAAAAAAGCGAGCACGAAATCCCTCTAAACCTGGCGCACTATCAGGTGACATATCAAAGACTTCCTCCCTGATTTCTCATTCGGTAAAACGATCAGTAAGAAAACCTTATATGAATCAGTTAACTCGGTTACTTCTATTCCTAATTGTTGAATCTGACAGCTAAGATACTGACTAGATAGCCGTTGCTTTATAGAGAGTACATGAGAAAAATAAGGAACAACCAACGAACTTATCTGATCAACACCCAACACCCATTATCACTGTCATCTTTGATCTTTGAGATCGAAGAAAGTATCTGTTGGTATTTAACACATGAATGAAAAAATTTGGCGTTTCGGTCACCTTGAACCATCCACATTGACTTCGCTCTTTGTGCCTAATATGCTTCCTCACAATCATGCAAGAATTCCAACTCAGATTTTAAATTAAGCTTTTTTTGACAATTCTCTAAACAATCCAAAGGCTTAGAAAAATCCTCCAACTGGCATTCTAATTTCATAATTTTCTCATTCAAATTCCCCACTGTAGTCTTACTCCAAATGGATAAGGCTTTCATCATAGAGGCTAGCTTTGTCTAAGTCGAAAACTTGTGGAGCCCACTGTAGCATGCGACCAGTTAGACTGGATAATAGAGGAGGTTTGTAAGAATGACTCCCAAAAAAATTCACATTTAGCAAAACTTCTCCTTCCTCGTTGATTGGCATCATCAGTGTATAATAGAAGTGGGGCATGTTCAAAGGCGGCCCGAGGTAGCACTTGGACCTTCGTGTGCAATAAACCTGCTAGGCAAGATTCATTGTAAAACGCTTTGTACAATCTGGTCCAAACACAATCGGTATCTCGCCTATTATTAGACCATGTGAACCATCCGCCCAGCTGAGGGACTTCAATCAATCTTGCAGAATATAAAACTCATTCAAAATTGATTGAACCCGGATTCCTGTGTCGTTAATCAATGATCAACCATGGACTATCTAAACAACTAAACCAAACCAAATTATTAATGTGCCTGATCAACCCAAAATATTCTCAGTCTATAAGCAATTCTGAAAACAATTTAAACATATATAGTATTCATTCCAATCTTTAAGAAAGAAGCTATAGTTGGTTGATTGAATTTAGTCCAAAATATATTATCTTAATCTACTTTATTTTTCATAATTATTATTTTTTATAAACTACCCAAATTGTTAGTGGGTTGAATTTTTTTAACTTTTTAAAACCAAATTAATAAAATAATTTTTATATTAAGAATAGGACGTAGTAATATATGCATATAACCATTTAATTATTGAATCAAGAACCATATAATACTTGGAACTAACAGTGTCATAACTAGTGTTACAGCAGTTTTTATCTTTTCTTTTTGGTCAAAACTAGTATCACAACACTTACATCAAGCAAAATCAGCAGGAATTGAGAAATTTTTCGTTTCAGGCTTTCAGCAACCAAAACAATTTATGTTCAAGTCAACAAAAATAAAATAAAAACCGGCAACGAAGAAAAATAGAGAACCCATCTAATAAATTTGGGAAATTATTATGAGTTATAGATTCTCGCCGCTGAATCATTATTTCACAACATACTAATGGAATATGTCTAGGAATTAAGTGACACTCATGAATCATAATTATGTATATGTGAAACTATACGTCCAATAATTATGATTCAAGAGTCTCCCTTCCTAGCTAGTACATATTCCGTTACTGTGCTGTGAAATAATGAAATTTTTTTGGTCAAAAAAGAAATAATGAAAATTTGGTTCAGCGGCCAGAATCTGTTAATCATAAATTTCCCAAATTCATTACATGATGGGTTTTCTTCAGTAATGTTCAAATCTGAAATTAATTAAACATATCACGTCACTCTATTTTTGCTTCCGAGCTGAAGGATGCCAGAGGTAAGGTACCTAATAATTACCATTATATTGGGTTCTCTATTTTTCTTCATTTGCGGTTTTTGATTTTTGTTGTTGACTTGAACATAAATTGTTTTGGTTGCTGAAAGCCTGAAAAGAAAATTTTCTCAATTCCTGTTGATTTTGCTTGATGTCACCCTTGCAATACTACCCTGGGCCAAGAAGAAAGGGAAAGACTGCCGTAATAATACTAGTTATAACAGTATTAGTTCCTGGTTTTACATGGCACCTGATTTTATGATTAAATGTTTGTCTGCTCTTAGCTCTAGCCCCAGTTCTAGAACCATTTAATTAATTTTGGTAGATTAAAAAAGTTAAAAAAATTCAAACCACTAACTATTTGGGTAGTTTAGGAGAAAAATTAATAAATATGAAAGATAAAATGGATTAAAGCCATATATTTAAGACTAAAGGGTGTTTGGATAAAACCAACCATGGTTTAGAAGATAACCTCTGAGAAAAAAGTTATTTTGAGAATAGATTTTAGGAAAATAAATTTTGTGAAAAAAATAATTTTGATAAAGTGAGAGTGTTTGAATAGTTGTTATCAAAAGCACTTTTTTCATATACAAAATACTAAAAAAGACATAAGCTAATATGATAATTACATAGAGAATATATTTTAATTTATATTTTGATTTGAAGTAATAAATTTGTTAATAATATTTTGTTTTTTGCTAACATAATAAATAATATACAAAAATATAATTAATTAATAATTAATATGTGTATATATTTTTATAAAATATTAAAATAGATATGTTTTTAGAAAAATAATTATTTTTGTCAACAGAAAAATTTTATTTTTATCTTAAAAATTTTAAACATAAAATTCCATAATATTTTTTACAACATTGAATAAACACATATGGAAAAAAATTTCAATTATATGATTAATTAATAATTGGCATGTGTATATAAAGTATAAGGTTAAATAATCAAGTATCATAATAATTGTGAGGTTGCAATGATATACAGCATTTGTAAAACTAGTTTTTTTTTTTTTAATAATATACTATTTCTAGTTCTTAATATAAAAACTAACTTGACATTCAATTTGATTCTAAATATAAGATTTTAATCCATTTTGTTTCTCGTATTTATCTTTTTTTTTCAAAGTAGTCTTTACAACAATTGCAAATATTAAATGTTTCATCAAATGGTACTTTTAGCTAATACACATGATTAGCAAGGGTAATTTAGAGAAGATAACACACATTTGTTACAAATAACTAATTTAATTAATTTTCTTAATATACTCAAATTAGCTAATTAGCTCTTATATTAAGAATTAGAGGTATTATTATAATGTTAAAAAAAAAAAAGGAATACATTTAACTCTTTAAGAAGCAAATTTTTTTTGCTTTTCATGAAACCATGGTGTAGGTGGGCCAAACCATAGTTTCATAAAAATATGTGGTGTTTGGCAACTTTTTAGGCCAAACCTTGGTTTGAGCTCCAAAACTGCCAACTAGTTTTTACATTAATATTAGAAGGAATATTATATATTTTTAGATTTAGATTATTATTTTCAGTATTTCTCATAGACAGAGTGGGAATATTTTGGGTTGATCAGGTATTAACAATTTGATTTGGTTGCCACGGTTTGGGCGCAATAGTTTTTCCATTGCGATGGGCTTCTAACAACCGGGCTGACCCATATGGGCTCGGATCACATGTTAAAGTGGATTAAAGCAACGTCAGCATAAGAATTTCTCACCGAATAATGTGTCTCTTTGGTTAAATGGTGGGTTAACTCATTTGAGATTGTAAAGTTTCTTTATCTGTTTTGGCTAAATTTTTTGAAATGAAAAAATTAGAGATAAATCCCTCATTAAAAAATTAATTGGCAAATAAGACCTAAGGACCTCATGCAATTTATCTTCTATTGTATGCAACTCAATTTCTCTTTGTGCAAATGAAATTCTCTTATGCAAGTTACTTTTTTTTTTTTGTATAACTAATCTTCCCTTATGCAATCAATCATTATAAGGACCGTTTGCCAATTAAATTTGTAATGAGGGATCTATCCTCAGTTTTCACTGAAATTTTGATAAATCATAATTTTCAATATCTTTTGTAATGATGGAACTCTTTGGACCAACATGACCTTGAACTAGCATCAAATCAAAATTGTTCACCGGGCAAATAATATAATGACAGTCCCAATACTGATGGACTATATGAGGAAATGCACCACTACGTGTTGATATCTAGAATTTTATCATTGGCACAGTCCTACGATTATATTCTTAAATTCGATCTATTTGTCTGTATCAATCCATGAAGAGCTTTCATTGCCAAGAAAAGAAAGATGACTCACGTTTCATCAACATTACGGAGATTCAATTTGTGGGCATGGTCACAGCATATTAGGCATTGAACTAGGATATATTATTGTTTCTACTTTGTTTATTGTGTGTGATCAAAATGGAGAGTTGAGGGTTTAGGGTTTACAATTTTTTTTTTTAAAAGATACTCTAAAATTATGTACTTTCTTTTTAATTTAGATACAAATTTTTTCCCAAAAAACAAAAAAGAAATTCAAAACTGAATAAATTTTTGTCCGTTTGATATCAAAATATCACTAATTTTATATGTAGAATCTAATAATAATAAAAAAAACAAAGAAAATATTTCAGAAATAGAGAAAAACTAAGAGGTATAATAGAGAACAAGCTGGAAAGGGACAGCCGACACGCTATATCCAATTAAGACACGTGTGCGAGGGAAGGGAACTACCATGAGAATCGAATTGGGACACATCACAGGAAGCCAAAACGAAGAGCCAATTTTAATGGACCAACATGACCACCATAGAGGAGAAGAGAGGTCCATATATAGTACGGTGTATGTGTGAATAATTAAATTTGTTGAATTAGTCTATGATGTTTGTGTGTGTGTGATAGCGAGTGGGCTTGGGTTTAAAGATATGAGAGAGTTCATGAGTGTCCCTTCTTAGCAAACCCACGGATGAAATTGTTCGGGACATTTCACTAGTCTCGTAATGATAATGACAGCATTAGAAATTTTAATTGCAATTTTAGCAATGAGATTTACCAGTCTGTTTTTTCCATTTCCATTTCCTTTTAATTCAACCCACGGATGAAATTGTTCAGAGAATTTCACTACTCCCGTAATGATAATGACAACATTGGAAATTTTAATTGCAACTTTAGTAATGAGATTTACTAGTCTGTTTTTTCCATTTCCAGTTCCTTTAATTCAAACCCACACATCAAATTGTTCAGGGAATTTCACTACCCTCGTAATGATAATGACAATATTGGAAATTTTAATTGCAACTTTAATAATGAGATTCACCACTTTGCTATTTCCATCTCCAGTTCCTCTATTTAAAACCCAGTATCATTTTTTTCACGGAATTTCACTACCTTGGTAATGATAATGACAACATTGGAAATGTTAATTGCAACTTTAGTTATGAGATTTACCTCTCTGCTTTTTCCATTTGCAGCTCCTTTATTTCAAAGTCAAGTAACATATATTTTCAAGGAGTTTCACTACCCCGAAAATGATAATAATAACATTGGTAATGTGAATAACAACATCGTTAATGACATTAACCACTCCAGTCATACCCATTGGCAACTTCCACCATCTCGAGGGCATTAAACAAAAGGTCAAATGTGTTGACAAAATAGCATAGAAGTACACCTGAAGAACATAGGATGTTTACATTAACATTAAGACTTTACTACATGTGTAATGGAATTGACCACTGAAGTGACAATATTTACCAAAAACCAGTAGGCCCATGACAGAAGCTACATAACTTATATTCAAATGAGAAGTTAACATTAAGATTAACCCACCACCTACTGTTTCCTTGTCATTCAGATTACAGAACATATCCTACCCAGTTAACATCATTTACAAAAAGGATAACCCACCCATCATAGAATGTTTACATTACATTCAGACTTTACTACATGTGTAATAGAATTGACCACTGAAGTGATAATATTTAACAAAAACCAGTAGGCACATCACAGAAGCTACATAACTGATATCCAAATGACAAGCTAACATTAAGATTAGCCCACCGCCTAATGTTTTCTTGTCATTCAGATTACATAACATATCCTGCCTAATCAACATCATTTACAAAAAAGATAGCCTACCTATCACCCCTTTTCCAAAAAAATTAAAAAGGGTTCAAAAGTTATTCCATTCCTACCAAAAAAATTACCCCTGTTGGTATTGACATCAAACCTTAACTTGGGTTTAGATTCTTGCATCTTCTTCTTGTATGGCCAATTTGCTTGCATGCGCTATAATAGTACACCTTCTTGTTTTGAAACTGCAACTCTTGCTTGTTTATCCTAGGCCTTCTAAGCGATCAACTAGTCAAAGGTGGTGCTAAGAACACTTGACTTGCTATATCTTGCAGCTAATAGTTATTAGGATTTGGCATGTTGATTGTCACCACCGCAGTCATTGTCCTACCATAAATCATTTGCTGGGGATGTAATCTTGCAGCATTCTTTAACAAAATCATACACATTGCAATTCAAGGCCTTGATAGCTGCACATGCATGCGAGCATGGGATGCCTAACATTTGCCAAGCTGCACAGCTACATTCACCTTTTCCAAGATCAACATTAATAGCTCCTTTTGCTATGTGGACACACACCCTCCCCCTTTTGCAAGGAACACTTAATATTTGTGCAGATCTCACCACATTTTCCATCAATGTTGCATTTTTGTTTAGGCCTACACCATTCTTCCATTTACTCATTGCCATGCTTGCTGCATACATCTTCCTGGCCACTTTTTCACGATGCTCATGTATAAGTTAGGCAACATTATATTGTCTCTCCTTCAACATCCACGCATTGAATAACTTCACAAGGTTTGTTATTATGTTGTTCCATTATTTAAAAGGGAACTTGGTTAAGACCCGCTTGAGAATATCACCATGATTGACAAGCCATTCAAATAATTGGGAATTCAAGTGTCTCATGTTATCCATTGCTTGATCAAACTCTATGTCAAGCCTTGTATATGCAATGGCATCTAGGAAATGCAGTCCATCCTCCCTTATGTTGCCACTTGTCTTCCTTTTTCCTCTATTTAACTTGATCATTTGCACACTAAAATTCTCCTTAACATGTCTGTAACAATACGCATGTCACTCACCTCTGAATATTGTTTGGACAGCGCCTATAATTGCATTGTGTCGGTCTGAAATAATTATTAATTACATTGACCTAACTATCTCCTCAATCATATATAAAAACCATGTCTAATCCTTAAGTGTCTCTCCCTTCACAATCACAATGGCAAAAGGTAATAATTCATTGTCCACATCATAAACTGACACTGAAAGTAGTGTCCCCTTATATGGTCCACTTAAATGACTTCCTTTAATATATACTACATGTCTAGCACCAGCAATAAAGCCCTCTATACAACACCCATAGGCTATGAATACACACTCAAATGTGTTGTTCCTTGTAGCCAACCATTTTGCCACTGTTTTGTCATCAGTTTCCTTCAACCGGTCACATATCCATGGAATAAGCATATAAGTTTAATCAGGTCTGCCATGTATGTCCTCCAACGCTTTTTCCTTGGCCCTGTATGCTTGCTTATATATCAACTTCACATCATAATCTCTTTCCAATCTCTTTCTTATATCATTTGGACGCATGTTTATATGATCCCTAACCTCTTTAATTATAATTGATGATGTCAAGCTAGCTGATCCATTATGTGTCACGTGAAGATTGTCTTGGGCATTATGAACATGCTCATTTTTTAATGTCGTTACACGTAAAAATGCTGGAGTACTCTTTCCAGCTGCTCTCGCATTGATCTTCCATGGACAACCTTCAACATTGCATTTGACATACATATGGGCATTAGAATTCTTCATATATTTATACTCAAATTTGTTTGCAATGTTGAATTTGTGTAGTTTCTTTTTGAAATCATCCGCATTTACAAAAGTCTGCCTCAATCCTAATAATATCGTCTTCTATTTCAAGGAATTCATCCCTGACAAAGGAGTTGGTGTACTCTCTACTGCATATGGCAGGCTAAGAACATTTTTAGCTACTATGTAATTCACACATTCGACAACATCCTGAATCATTGGCTCATCATTTTGCTGTGACAGTCCCGACAATTTTGACATGCTGCATGTATAATTACAACATTTGTTATGATATTGACAACAACATTATGGCAATTAACAACTTCCATAACCAAAAATTTGTGACTTACCTGTTTTGATCAGCCACTTCTTCCTCTGCATTCTCATTACCTTTAGCTGCTACGTAAACACGTGCATTACTATCATTATACTAAAATAGGTTGTCAACTTCATCATCATCAATGAGATCTATTAATATCCTATCATTAAAGCCCAATGTGTATTTAATATCACGACCATTACTATCTACACCAAACCATCCTCCTATCATAACTCTCAAATCTTCAAGCCTTATACCCTCCTTTATCACTCTTACCCTGATAGTTCCACCATTGTACTTAACTTCACCATCACCATTTTCTGCAAAGTTCCCACCCACTTAAAAGTAACAAGCAAGACGCTTTGAAGATGTTGACCCAATGTTAGATGTCATCAAAGCTATGTAACTTGCACCAGAGAAGCATAAATCAATATTTTAGATCCCTAATAATCAATTTCATTTATCAGGATTTTAAAACTTTTCTTAGGATTTCACAAAAAATGCAATACCCAAAAAACGCACACACCCACTTGCTGCATTAACAACTTAAATATGGGATTTCACAATTCCAATAATGAATTTAACAACACTGACCATCTCGTGCTTACTGTTGGCCCTCAAACTTCATGCCCACGTTATTAGTTCCCACTATTTTTCCATTTCTGATGCATCACTCTCCCATCCTGATCAGATTCTTCATTTAAACCATCTATACTCATAAACCCATCCCCATTCGACCATGCACCAGTAAACCGACTTGAAAACCCAAACCTATCGTTAAGCTCCACTTTCTTACGTAATACCCACATTCAACCCCTCTCTCATTGCAAACCAAGTTGACCACAAAGGAATTCCATCATAATAAATCAGATTTGTAGAATGGTGATAGTTGGAGGAGTAGATAGGAGCATTTTAGGGGAAAATTTCCTTACCTTTTTCGTCTTCTCAGCGTTCGACCTTGCTCCAGCTTCATTTTCGTTTTCTCACCTCTCTTTCTTCTGCTATTACTTGTCATGTGTTCTTCATGTCTTCAGACAAGTTCAGGGGTATTTCAATGTTTTTACCGAATTGTCAAAATTCCATATTAATACCCCATGCCCATTTTGTCATTTCAGTAATTTGCATGCACATTTTGTTATTTCAGAATTCAATAGTCTTTTCTTGTCATTTTCCCTTTAATTAAATTATTAAGATGTTAATATTAATTTCTTGACAATATCCAATAGCAAGCGATGACGATGACCTGGTGGTCTGATGGCCAACTAGTTCTAGTAATTTACCAAATTAGTCAAACTTAATGGCAATATCTTTATTAGAACTCCAATATATATATATTCAACCTTTATTCACTGGATGAATCATTTGAATACATGAATCTCACATTCTCACTTTGAATTCATAAATAAGCATACATGAACTACTTTGATTTATATCATTTCTTTATTCTATAAGGTGCATTTAATTCTTTGGTTATTCAACATCACTGCAAGGTTCATTCACCTTGAACATATGCATCTCATATTAAATACGTATTCATGAACATTTTTCAATAAACAAATAGACGCAAGGGTATATACTCTTAGTATAATCAATTCATATACATGAACACTTTTTTATTCAATGAACGAACCATTTAATATTATTACATGCACATGTATTTCTGACCCGATGGACCCACACAACTTGGACAGATGTAAATTACACAACATCCCATAATGAAATGGGCCTAACTAGTCTTACATACATCTATATAAGAAGCTTACTAGTCATCAGTTTCGTATGTGCTTGTCATCATAAGCATAAGGAGACAAGATGGCTTCAAATGTGTTGTTGAGTGAACAAAAGCACGAGGAGAGGAAAGAAGAACTTGTGTTTCCATGTGAGCTTGGGAACGAGGTTGAGTTACCTAAAAACTGTGTATGGTCAAAGGAATATTTGGTATAAGCCCAAGGTCAGTTGGAAGCACCAATTATAAACTTAGGAGGAGTCCTACGTGGAGAACAAAAAGCCATCAATCAAGGTATTGAACAAATCAGATAGGCTTGCCTAGTGCACTACTTCTTTGTAGTAATCAATCATGGAGTCGATGACGATTTGATCAAGAAAACATATCAGCATAGGATGCTTACTTTAAGCAACCGGTTGATGCAAAAGTAAAGGCCTATAAACCTAAGAGTTCCTTGGCAGGCTATCCAGGTGCTCATTCTGAACGCTTCTCTTCTAACCTAACTTGGAAGGAGACCCTCACTTTCTTGCTTCCTCATGATGATCCACAACCTGCTATTAGAGACTACTTTGTCTCCACCTTAGGCCAAGACTTTTATGAAACTAGGTACGTAATTTTTTTTCCACAAACATGTACATGTGCATAGAAAACATTGATTTTGTCATATTTTGAATAGTTTTTTAGGGAGGTTTTCTAAAAGTACTATGAAGCAATGAAGGAGTTAGGAATAAAGATGATGGATTTTCTATCAATAAGCTTAGGGTTAAATCAGATGTATCTGAGAGAATTTTTCTCAGATGGATGCTCCTTAATGAGATGCAACAATTACCCTTATTGCCAAGTTCCCACTGAGGTTCTAGGCACAGGACCGCATCGTGGCCCAACCTCACTCACCATACTACACCAAGATCATGTTGGAGGACTCAGTTTTCTCAGGCAACAAATGGTTCACTATTGAACCTCTTCCTAATTCCTTTGTCATCAACATTGGTGATACTTTCATGGTACATATATGCGTCCTTTTTCCTTAAACCTATTCTCTATACACTTTTAGCATTCAACTTAATTGAATTTGTATATGTATTTTCAATGCGGTGTTGCAAGCTTTGACAAATGGGAGGCTCAAAAGCAGTCGACACAGGGCAGTAGTGAACAACCAGTGCAATAGTAGGTCCTTAGCATTCTTTATGAACCCTAAAGGAGATAAGGTGGTTCAACCTCCTTCAGATATTTTGAGCTTAGATGGGACAAGGAATTATCCTGACTTCACTTGGCCTAAATTAGTCCATTTTACTTAGTGGCACTACATAGCTGATGAATTCACCTTCCCAAACTTTCTCAAGTTTCGATCTGCCAAGACTCAATCTGTTTGAAACGTTCTACCTTTAACCCCTCAAAGTACGCATTCATAAGCGTTATGATTCAAGCAGATCATGACACAAGCCCGTAGATTTAAAATTTCAACATAATTACTCAGGTTACTATTCATTGTTTAAGTTCCAGATTACAGGGCCAACTTCAAAAATTCATAATTAATTCCATAAAAATCGTATCAGGGTCTAAAATTCTACAGAAAGATATTTCAATGCTCTTTAAGAGAAAAATATCCAATTAGACTTATCCTTGCCCAATTCGTACATTTTAATTAATAAATGTTACTGTTTATTTTGTAAAATCTGGAACTTCCAGATTCTATGCCTCAACTTTGAAAATTTGTATCTCCTTGTGTACACATCCAATTTAGATGATCTACCTCTCATTTTAAAGCTTGGGATATGTTCTATGAGTCTGCCAAATTTCGTCACTTAACTCATTCTTTTGATAGGTCAAACTAGAGCTATAAACTCACTGCTCCAGGACCTATGTTTTATCCCTTAACATCTCTTTACATTAATTCTTTTTATTTCTTTAACATTCATAACATGGGCTTAATCTTTCCCGTTCATACTCATACATTTTTATACATGCCATAAGCATTATAATTAAATACATGGCATCATAGGCATCCACAATATCAATTACATAATAGGAGAATTACACATTGAATAATAATATCATTCATTAACATGAACAATTCTCCACTTTCTTCTCCTTGCTTCTCATGCCATTATTGCCCATTGATGATTGACCTAAATGGTTGGTTAGGAAGGGGGTGAGATTCGGGAGAATCTCAGTAGCAAACAATACCATATTAATCATGCTAGATGGATGCTAATGCACTACATGTAACTTGTTTATTCTCTTGTTAATTAGTGACATACTAGCATGCTCAAAGCTAACTTCTTGATACATGGCCATGGAGATATAATCTACTCATCATGAATAGAAATTACAGTAGCTAAAACATGTCACAATAACATTCAATAACATGTACACGGCAACACACAAGCATACAATACCAAGCAATGACAATAGGTAAGTTCACTTCCTTGCATCTCAAGCTTTCCTCTTACTTTTCCTTTGACTCCCTTGACTTTCCAACCATGTGGGAATTCGATTAACATCACCAAACATCCTCTTGGATATTTTAAGGTCCTAAACATAGTCACATGATCATACAATCTATTAGGACCAAGAGATTACATAATATTCAAGACTACCTCTCTTGAACCTCAATCCTTTCTCTTGGTCTTAGGGTTTTCTTTCTAGCTTTTCTAACATAAATCTCATTATTTCTCATCCTCAAGATCCATTTCTTGTCAATTAGGACCACTTTAGATGGCCTTAGATTCAAGAAGATCAAATCTGAAAAATTTGCTTCGCAGGTACTGTTCACGCAGGAATTCCATAATTTTTGCTCAAATTTGAAAATTCATAATTAATTCTAGAAAAATCCAAATTGAGTGGTTCCAAGTCTCACTGAAATATCCTTAAGTTAATTTTACATGAAAAATAGTTTTAGGAATCAATTCTATTCTGAACAGTACCGAAATTGTATGGAACTCGACACTCTTCCAATGGTTCAACACTGTTTCCAGATTTCAAACCCTAACTTTGAAAAATCACCATAAATCATACACATATCCAAATGAAGTGTTCTACCATGGATTTAAAGCTTACAGAGTATAATTTAAGCATGCCAAATTTCAGAATTAGATACGCACATTAACTAATTCAAAATAGGCATAAAATCAGGTGCTATAACCATCACATACCTTGATCTTGAAGCTTGAACTTAGGTGGACTTTCTCTCACTAGAAATAGCTCTTTCTCTCTCTACATGCAAGAGTAACAAAGTTTCCCCTATGCTTCCTTGCTTGGCCAAAATATGAGGGGAGGAGTGCCTATTTATAGCAAAAAATTTGACTTGAATGGACCAAAATGCCCTTGGTGGCTAATAGAAAGGGTAAGGGCAATCTTGGAATTTCAAGTTGACTTTTACATCATTATTGTATCATCTTCTTGCATCATGCTTACCTCAACCTTCTAGAAGATGTCAAGTGTCATAAAAGTGATGGAGGAGAAGGGAGATTAGATCCTAGCTGTTGGATCAAACTTGTTTCCTAAGTTTCCTCCGAATTTACTTGGCTCACGTTTCTCCGGCTTTCTTTATGGCCTTCTGAAGCTCAGAAAATTCTTCTATTTACTCCATAAATTCCCTTTAATTCTAGAGAATATCTATGAATTTTCTTAGGCCATAACACTTCCTTTAAGCCTTGCATAAAAATTCATTTACTAAAATACCCTTTTATCGGCATAATCGGCTTTTTAATTTATTAAAGCCACTCCACTGGCCTTTTGGTTGCGGACTAATTTTATAAATTAGTACAACCTTTCAACCATTTAATCTCATTTTTGTATACATTTTTGAGGTCTCTTGCTATTTTAAATAATTACCTCAAATAATATACTTTTTACCGGCCATAACCTCATAAATTCTATTTAAGCTGCCTCAGGGGTACTTTCGTCATTTCTCTTCGCATAAGAGTCTTAGAATATTATTTCCCATTTTCTAGGATTTTCTTGGAATTCTCTGTATAATCTTCCATTTTTACCCCAGTTGGTCATAACTTTCTGAATTTATGGTTTAGTCCCTGCTTGGACTTAGCTTCATATAACCATCTCTTTGAGGCTTCTAACTTAATCTTTGGCCTATTTCTATTCTCTTTTCTCTTTCTGGACCCTTCAAGACTTTACTGGAGCCTTTAGCCTTGATTATACTTGAGCCCCTGAAAACTTTTACTTTGCAGTTTAGTCCCTGAAACTGCTATGACATCCTTTCTCATCTTTGAGACTTCTGCCCAAAAGGAGTCTAGTAGTTTATCCAATTCAGGCTATTTCTGGTACTTCTAGGTCTAAAAGTTTGAATGTTACACTGTTTCTATTTAAGTCCACCACTTTATTACTTGTTATCTATAATAATAAAGAATAAAATGTTGTGATAGTGCTATGACATTATGCCCTTTGCAACTTTGGTTTCTCTTTTGCTAGCTTGTTTGCTTCTTATCTATGATAAAGAATAAAATGATCCATGCTTCACTATTTTTTCTATTGGTCCTTTATTTCTAATCTACAATAAAGATTACTCACATATGTGGTGAAATAATTTAAGAGATCAAATTTACAAATCATACTTTTAGTCATTAGTTCATCTCAGCTATAACGAGTAGTAGTTTTTTCCTAAAAAAAATGGGAGTAATAACTATTCAGTATTTTAAAATTGAAGAAAATTTAATTATACTCTTGATACCCAACTTTATTATTCTAATGATAAACTGTATCAAATATGTTTTCACCATTGAAAATAAATTAATATATGCACATTCAATGAGATTGAATTATCCAATACAGTAATAACTTCATTGAGAAATATTTTGTTGTAGTAAAAACTAGAAGAAATAGTACAATAATTTTCTGAATGCCTCTTCTAGGATCGCATGCTATGAGTTCAAAATTGAGTGTTTATTATAGATGTATTTAGTGAGAAAAATATTAATTTAAAATTTTATTTAGTCTTATATGAACATTTTCAGCAAGAAAATTTATAAGAATCAAGTAGCTCTGAAATCTTGTTACTCTAAGGAAACTTTTACTTAACGAAAGTCATGAAACATCTAAAGCATTGCAAACCTTGAGCTCCTTACATTTCTTTTTGTGATAGGAAAATGAGTTCTAAACTTCACTGCTCTCATGGACGTCTTACTTGAAAAATTTCATGAGCTAGTAATTTATAAGAATTTAAACATTAAATTTTAGGGAAAAAGACAAAAAAATGCTACTTAAACTTCATAATCCCCAAATGGTATGTTAAATTTCAGAAATCCTAATTTGGTCTCAAGAGACCAAATTGGGATTATTATGTGAAAGGAAAAGACCAAATTGCCCTTGATTTTAAATATTGTTTTTAAAATATCACAACCCCTACTGGCCGGCCAGTCACTGGAGCTCCGGTGGCGGCAATCACCGGAGCTCCGACGACCAGCCGACAATTGGTCACCAGAGTTCCGTTGGTCAAAAAAAATTTTTAAAAATTTTTTTACAGCTTTAGTATAATGGTTAACAACTTTTGTAATGATATTAACAACTTCAGTATAGCAATTAACAACAGGTTTTCTAAGAAATTCAACAAACTTCGGCGATCGGAAACAATTTTTTAAGAAACTTTTACAACTTCAATATAACCGTTAACAACTTTTATAATGATATTAACAACTTCAATATAGCAATTAACAACAGGTTTTCTAGAAAATTCAACAAGCTCCGGTGACCGGAAACAATTTTTTTGAAAATTTTTACAATTTCAGTATAACGGTTAACAATTTTATGACCTTATTAACAACTTCAGTATAGCGGTTAACAACAGATTTTTGAGTTTGTTAACAGCATTACTGAAGTTATAAAAATACCACTTTTTGAATTTTCTGAAAAACCTGTTGTTAACTGCTATACTGAAGTTATTAATAGAATTACAAAAGTTGTTAACCGTTATACTGAAGTTGTAAAAATTTTCAAAAAACATTATTTCCGGTCGCCAGAGCTTGTTGAATTTTCCAGAAAACCTGTTGTTAATTGCTATATTGAACTTGTTAATAACATTATAAAAGTTGTTAACGGTTATACTGAAGTTGTAAAAAATTTTAATTTCAGTATAACGTTAACAATTACGTTTTTTTTGAAAAATTTTACAACTTCAGTATAACGGTTAACAATTTCGATATAGTAGCTAACAACAAGTTTTTCGAAAAATTCAAAAAATGGCATTTTTATAACTTCAGTAATGCTATTAACAAACTCAAAAACCTGTTGTTAACCGCTATACTAAAGTTGTTAATATAATTACAAAAGTCGTTAACCGTTATACTGAAGTTGTAAAAATTTTTAAAAAAATTGTTTCCAGTCACCGGAGCTTGTTGAATTTTCCAGAAAACCTGTTGTTAATTGCTATATTAAAGCTGTTAATAGCATTATAAAAGTTGTTAACCGTTATACTGAAGTTGTAAAAATTTTCAACTTCAGTATAACGTTAACAATTACATTTGTTTTTTTTTGAAAATTTTTACAATTTCAGTATAACGGTTAACAACTTCGATATAATAGTTAACAACAGGTTTTTCGGAAAATTCAAAAAGTGGCATTTTTATAACTTCAGTAATGCTATTAACAAACTCAAAAACCTGTTGTTAACCGCTATACTGAAGTTATTAATAAGGTCATAAAAGTTGTTAACCATTATACTGAAGTTGTAAAAATTTTCAAAAAAATTGTTTCCGGTCACCGGAACTTGTTGAATTTTCCAGAAAACCTGTTGTGAATTGCTATATTGAAGTTGTTGATAGCATTATAAAAATTGTTAACGGTTATATTGAAGTTGTAAAAGTTTTCAAAAAAATTATTTCCGGTCGCTAGAGTTTGTTGAATTTTCCAGAAAACCTGTTGTTAGTTGCTATACTGAAGTTGTTAATATCATTACAAAAGTTGTTAACCGTTATACTGAAATTGTAAAAATTTTCAAAAAAAAATTTTCCGACCGACGAAACTCCGGTGACCAATTGTTGGGGGCTGTGATATTTTAAAAACAATATCTAAAATCAAGGGTAATTTGGTCTTTTCATTTTACATAATAATCCCAATTTCGTCTCTTGAGACCAAATTGTGATTTCTGAAATTTAACATACCATTTGGGGATTATAAAGTTTAAGGAGCATTTTTCTATCTTTTTCCCTAAATTTTAACTCCTTTAGGGATGATCAAGTACAAATTTCGCTGGAATTTTTGAGAGGACATGACAATGGTGGTCATGCACTTTGTTTCGTTATATAATTGAGAAAATTTGAACTTTTAACTCGATGTGTAATGAAGAAGTTCAATTTTTTTTTTCTTTTCATGAAATTTTTCATGACAATTAAAGGGCTTTGAAATCATGTCATTTTAAAGCATTTTTTCCTCTGAAAATCTCCTGAGAAATTTAAAGAATTCAGAACTAAGGTTTTATATCAATGATATTTGTACAAGAATCTATTATGTTTTAGTGACTAAAGGGCTAATAATATTTTATAGTAAAATTTTTTATTTCTTCATTTCAAGTCCAAAATTTTCATTTTATTAAATCATGTATATTATAATTGGATTTTTCAATTAGTATCAATGTCTTGTAGAATTCTCATGGAAAAATGTTGATTTTATCGACGGTTTGGTTCATAATTAATTATGATTGTATGTTTTGATAGGATTGCAAATATTTATTTTGTCTTCAAATTCATGATAGCATTAATTATTGTTTCTTAAATTATACACGAATTTGTATTATAGTTTTCATTATTAAAATGAATGAAGAGCATATTCTAAATTTGAAAGAAATTCTAATAGACTAATGTCACTTTCAATTCAAATCTATATACAAAACAAAACGTGGATAATAACACCTTACAAATAACTAAACTGAATAAACCAAATCACATTCCCTCACATAACTGAATCTCATATACATAATTGATTAACTAAATATTGAATAACTAAATAAATAGGCAACTGCACGACTAAATAAGCAAGCAGCTACATAACTCAATATCTGAACTAAATTGAATAACTAACTCATGGATATTCATGGGCATATATCTAAATTACACATATATCTATGCAAATAAAACGATTACAAATAAAATGCTAGTGTCATGATATTGCATTAGCAATCTTTTTAGTAAAATCGTATCATTAAATATCCTTCCTTTAACCCTTCAGAATATGCGTTCAAAAGCGTTACGGTTCAAATGATTTATAAAACAAGTCCGTAGATTAAAAATTTACAATTAGTTCTTGAATTACTGTACACTGGGTAAATTCTAGATTTTTTGGTCCAATTTTGAAAAATCATAAATGATTCTACAAAAATCGTATTGAGATGCTTCAAAATTCTAGTCAAATCTCTTTCAATTCTCTACAGAGAAAAAAAATATCAAACTAGACTTATCTCAAACCAATTCGTACAATTTAATTTATGAAAATCACTGTTCATTTGATAAATTTTGGAACTTTCAGTTTTCTTGGCTCGACTTTGGAAATTTGTATCTCTTAGTATACACATCAAATTAAGGTAATCTACCTATCATTTTAAAGCTTGAGATATGTATAATATGTCTGTCAAGTTTCATGGCTTAACTAGTACATTTGATAGGTCAAACTGGAACTGGAAGCTGACTGCTCTAAGATCTACGTTTTATTCATTAGATAATTCTTGCTTTAATTCTTTTTATTGTTTTGGCATGCATAATTTGGCTTTATTCTTTTCCATTCATTCTCATACATTTCCATTCATATCATAAACATTCTAAACAAATACATTGCATCATTGGCATTTATATACATAATTTACACAATAGAAGAATTATACATTAACTAATAGCTTCACTCATTAACATAAATAGTTCTTCACTTTCTTCTCTTTCCTTCTCATGCTCTCCTTCATGCAATCATTGTCCATCATACTTGACCTAAATGGTTAGTTAGGGAGGAATGAGATTCGAGAGAATCTCAGTAGCAAACAATAACCACCCCAAACATACATGGCAAGCTTGGCATTTATAACATGCTTGTAACTTAATATCTTTATAACATAATGACATGTTCAGAAATCATTATGCATTTACCATAAAACATATAAGCCTATGACATATTTCAAACACATTCACAATCACAACACGAGTTCATAAAATTATATAATATAGAAACATGTCATACATGTAAGAAAATACTAAGCACATAAGAATAAGATCAAGTTTGCTACCTTATGTCTTTAAACTTTCTCTTTACTTCCTCTTGCTCCCTTTGCCATTAAGATTGTTTGCTCAACCTTTGCCATTCATCTTCCTCAATATCTTATGACCCTAAATGCATCAATATATCATTTCTACTCATTCATTAGAGCCATAGTAATCAACAACAACAACACTTTGTTTTCTTTGAGTTATATTGACTTATAACTTTTGAGCTTGATTTTTAACTTTTCTAAAATTAATTCCACATACTATTCCCGCACAATTTTACATGTAAAATCTATTTCCAAACTCAAATAATCAAAATCAAACTCCTTCCCCAACAATTAGCCTTGATCGAAATATAACTCAAGTTACATAATCATGCAATTCAACCAATTTTAACATAAAGTCACTTGATTCTTGTTCCTTTTAAGCCTTTAAACATTATTCTAACATCAATTTTATCTTTTCTTATTCTTAAGAATTTCGTGCAGCATGCCCCTTAGAGTTTCAAGCTCCCAAAAATTATTAGAATCCATAACCAAACTCAACAATAACAAGGGTAGTGAAAACTATATTAAAAACCATGAACATACTTTGTTTTGGAACTTGATCTTGCATATAACCGCTTGGCCTTTCTTTCTCCTTCTTCTTTCCCTCTCTAGAATCCATTTTGCAAGAATTTCCCCATAGGTCCATGGATTGTATGAAAATAAGGGGTGGAGAGGGGGTATTTATAGAAAACAAGACTGAATCTGAGCCGTTGATCTTAAAAACATGTGGCTTGATCTGAACTGTTCATTTTCTCTTTTTATCTTGTGATGAAATGTGTCCTATGACATCATGCTTATATCATCTTGATGACATCATGCTTGCATCATCAAGCCACATGCCTTTAATCCAACCGTACACGTGTCTTGCATCTGACCGTACACGTGTCATACATCCAACTGTACACGCAATACCTCGTTTTCCCATCTAACCGTACACTTGTTTCTTCCATATTCCTTCATCATTTTGATATTAAAATAGAAAGGAAATTAATATAAAATTCGTGCAAAATACAACCCTTAGGTATTCCTCCACCTATCTTGCCATTCTGCACCGTATAGAGTACTTTTTGGAATCCTGACTTTTCCAGGACCACTGGAACATGTTATGGTACCATTTTCTCACCTCAAATAAATTGACATGGCATTATATAACATGCCCAAAGAGAGAGTGATGCTCTTTCCTTGTTCTTCCATTAAAACAATTAAAATAATTAATAATATTTATTTCGGAGTGCTCTTGACCAAATTCTTTCTACCAGTCCACGACTTTGAGAATTTGTCTCTAAGTACTAATACTATTTATTCATCACAGGGAATTCTTCTAATTTTTCTTAAGTCAAAAGTCAACCTCTAGACATTTGACTTTAACTTTTCTCGGACAGTATATAAATAGGCTTTAAATTCTATTAAAGCCAACCTTTTCACTTTTGGGGGACGGAATTATTTTTAAAACCTGTGATAATTCCTTCAGTATTTTCTTCCATTTTCTTCCAATTCTCTGAGGCCTCCCTATATTTTAAATAATCCATTTTTAAAAATATTCCTAATCAGTCAAAACCCTGGGAATTCCACAATTTCCTTCTAGGAGCATTTTCGTCATTTTTAGCCTCATACAGACCTATGAACCTTATTCCTATTTTTCTGAAATTTTTCTGAAGTGTTTGGGCCTTAACCTACCATTTCCCATTTTCTGAGATTTTTCTGGGATTTTCAGGCATAATTTTTATTTTTGCCCTTACCGGCCTAAAACCTTACAAAATTACAATTTTTCCCTAATTTGGCTTAACCTCAAAATTCACCTCATTGAGCCCTCTAGCATAACCTTTGGTCTATATTTATCTCTATTTCTCATTCTTGGATCCCGAGACTTCTTCTAATTCTCTAACTTCTTCTTTTCTTAGTCTTAAAAAACTTTGCCTTTGCGATTTAATTCCTGAGAATCCTGCTATCATTTCAGGGAATCTCTGGGACCTCTGCCAAAAAGAATATGGTAACCTGTCCATTTCAGACTAATTTCGGTACTTCTAGACCTAAAATTCAGAATGTGACACATCAACAATTCTAACCAGTTGATATTAGCCAAGGTACGTTAATCGCATCAACGATTTAGTTAACTTGGCATCAACCAAGGTTAATCACATCAATAACTTGATAGAATCGCATTAACGATTCTAATAACTTGGTATCAACCAAGATACATTAATCGCATCATCAATTTTGATAACTTAGCATCAACCAAGGTTAATTGCATCAATTGGATAGCTGCTAGGTGTGCACATACTTTTGCAGAATATTGTACTGAACAGTAAAATGGATGCATATGGCCATGGCACTTGCTGTGGTAACGACTCTACATGTTCTTATGTTTATCTATAGCAAATATGGTACAAACAAACATGCAACTAATGCAAAACATACAAAATAATGATTATAGCGACCTTTTTCTTTGTGTTGATACCTTGCTCTGAGTTTCTTTTTGGTAAGTAGGGAAACCAATTATATCCTAACATTACATGTGTATATATATAATACAAAATGAGTCAAACTTGGTCTGTGGTTAACCCATAACTAACTGGATCTCCCTATAACTCCCCACTGAAGCAAATTCTCTTCTTTTAAGGTGGTTGGTCGTCTTAGACAAACATTTTATATTTTATCTTTATATTCTAAGCGTCTCTAAAGCCTCTCTCTTTTCTTACATTCTTCATGCTATCTAATTCATTATGATTTAGTTAAGGGAGTAACATTCAACTAACTTTTCAGCTTCTCAAACATTAGCCAAAACATTAACAAAGCATAAAATCATTATAGAGTTCCAAGAAATGCCATTTAATCCAGAAAATCCTTCAGCAACTAGCAAATAATTTTGGTCATCATGATAAAGTTTTGGCATGCTTAACATTCTAATACGTCTTTTAAGTATCAGCAACACATGTATACCCCATTCAAATTCATTATATAGCTCTTTAAAACTTTACTTGATATAAGTAGGAAATCAACTTCAAATTCCAAAGTTTCCACGTCATTGGCACCGCATTAACCATCATTTTGACACTTTAAAACACAAGTTGAACATACTTAATACCAAAAAAGCATTAAACAGTAGGTTCATTGCATCTTTAGTTTCAACTACAAATTTTCATCAGGCCCAAAGCGTTACAGACTCGCGCACACATGCTATATCCATTACTTTTTAACATTTCTATGCAATACCCATAAAGAGAAGTCAACCAGCCTCCACTATACAACAAAATGCAGAACTGAACCCATCATTTTAGAGTCTTCAAGTATAATTTAATCATTCTAAATAGTTTTCTAACATTTAAGTGTTTTAATATTGCCTTCATCCTGTAATCTGGAGATTTTCAGCTCTAAAAGTACCGTCTTTATTAGAGGATGTGGAGTCTTAATTCTCATTTAAATGTGCACCAAACACTTCAACTTTCTACAATAATCATCTAGAAAAATCCATGTTATAACAGGAAAAATGATCGTGTACATAATATAATATTTCCTTAATATAACACCTATGTATAACATCATCGTTTTCTCATTTAAGCATTTGACTCCTTTACCATATGAGAAACCATTTAATGCCATATTCTGATTTTTTTTTTTTTTTTCAGATTTTAACCCTATGTTTGGTATGAGGGAAAGGGACATGAGGGGAGGAATAATTTTGATGGGTTTGATTTAAAAAAAATTGGAGAAGTGAGGTTTTAAAATTTTAATAAAAAGAAGATGTATGATAAAAGAGTAATAAAAACTAATTAAAAGCTTTTAACTTCACTTCTTCAATCGTTTTAATTGAAATTTTCCTTTCCTTCCCCTCATACCAAACGGGCTGTAAGTTACACATCTCATTGTCCTTTTTGGTTTTTTAAGAATCATTAACCAGAGCAAAATTTATCTCCCTTTAACCAAACCAACCAGTCCGTACGGGGGAGAAGAAAAGAGCCCGTATTCTCAAATCTTAACATTCCTAAACTCCATTTTACAATCACTGGACGTGATTTATAGATTTTTCATAATGATTCGGTACTTTAAAACATTAACCAACAAGGTCCAGATCACCTTTTTAGTTTCAAGAACCACATTAAAATCATGATTTCAGATTCTCTTAAGCATGATTTAGAATTTGACAGCATTAACCAGGAAGTTCTCATGCATTATATTCTGCTTCAACTTTAGCAATATATCATATAAACAATAGCTCAGCAAATCCCAGCTTCAAGAACATTGATCTAATCATCATTTGGGCATCTTTAACCATACTTTAATACCTTGAGTCGTTGATTTAATATTCAAAATCCCCAAAACAGCAATTTATAATCAGCTTTTACACATGCAAACATAGATAAATATCAAACAGAAAGCTTCAATTAAATTCCTAGCTTCAACTTTGAGCTCATAAGCCTTAAAAAAAATTGATTAAAACAACTACAATCATATTTCAGGTTCAGAGTCATAAATCAATGGGTCCCAATCAACTTTTAGCTTCCAATCATCAAATTCATTCGGGTAGCAATAAGTCATAATATAGATATTTATATTTCAGCTTCAAAGGCTCTATTCATTAAGACATAATATCACACACCCCTATAAAATGCAAGCTCTCTTTTTCTAAGATTACTTTCCACCTTTAAGAATCATCATTCCAACCACACGCATAATATCAGATTCATGAGTCGTGCCCCTTTTAACTTTTTTTCTATTAGAACTCGAAGCTGCCGTAGAGAACAGAAACCCCTGTTTCGGTGACCAATAACCAGCAACAAAATAAGCAGCGGAAAAAACATGCAACACCATATCTTCCCCAAACAAGCCTTAGTCCACCCATAACTACTCTTTTCATAACTTGATCATCAATTTCTTCACTTCCTATCAGATTTCAGCAACCCACAACCTCCAAAACCTCACGCAACCAGTTAAATAGAAGGTAGAAGATGGGTTAGAAGGCTTACCTCATTTGGAAACCAAAGTTGCATGCAACAAGAGCCTCTCCGATCACTCCTCCGCCAACTCTTCCTCCTCTCAGATACTCAGGTTCGCTCAACTCTCCCTCAAGTTTACAACTCGACAAATTCAAAATGAGAAGGGGAAAGGAGTTTAATAGGTGAGGCAGCACGGGTGGTGGGCGCAGGGGATTTTCTCCGGACCATTTTGCCCTTGCTCCGATTTGCTAAAATTGTAAAATAAATCCAAAAATAAATTCATAATGTTTGATATGGATTTTCTTTATTTGTTAGCTTCTCTAGCCCATAAAATAATTTTTCTAAAATATTCTGAGCTAAAAATTAACCTCTACTTATTTTTCTTGAATTTTTCAAGAAAATAAGCCTCTAGTTTAGGAAATTATATATTAAATTATCTATATTCTTTTTTGGGAAATAAACTCTTCCATAAACTCCTTTATTTTTCAAAATAATTATCTGTAACTTTTTCATAATTATTTTAAGCCTTTATATATTTTCAATGATTATTTCTTTCTTGATTTTTCTCCATTTCTTACTTGAAAATAGGCTTTTATATGGAGTAATTATTTCCTATCCCCTGCTTGGATTAGAAGAAAAGTTAGAAGGAAAGAAAATGAGAGGAAAGAAAATAGAGAGAAGAGAAAACTAAAAAAAAATATTATTACTCATCTTGCTTGGATGAGTGAGAGAAAACAAGAAAGAAAGAATATGTATAAATATCAGAATGACTAAAATACCTTTATTATAATCAATTGGCAAGGAAACTAAATAATTTAGCCAAAAAAATTATTTTTCTGTGTAAAAATAAAAAGGGAATAATTTTTAAACTTAATTAAAATAAAAGGAAATAAATAACTTATACATTATCTAATATTTTAATAAAATGATTAAAAATAAATAACTTAATCATATTTGTAGTTTCAGTATCTCCATTAATATTGTGCCCACAAGAAGAAAACAAAAGACATAACATATATTATTGTCTACTGAAAACACAAATGTTTTGAATTAGTAGTGTCAAATGTTAGCAAAGCATTACAACACATTTTAGTATACTAATTTGAAGTCAATAATCATCTCGCAGCCAATCAAGTGACGTGAAAAAAGAGATGGATCCAAGATTAGAGGGTTAAGTTGTGAAGTTGATTTTTTTACTGGTTTATGCGATCAGCTTTCCTTGGAGGATTAACAGTGAGTTTGAAATGGAGCAACGAAAGTCTGGGAACGTGGAAACTTCGGATCGAAGCAACGTGGATAATGGGAAAGGTTGAGGACTGATGGGAGTTTGGCGGGAGAGGGCAGTGAGGAGAATGAATTTGTTTTGGAGAAAATCTCTCCATTTGTGGAGAGAAATTTTGAGAGGAAAATGGGACATGAGACCTACTCTATTTTTTCTTCCACTTTTTCTTTCTCTCATATTTTCTTTCCCATCCAAGTAGGGGAAAACTCCATTCCTCTCCCATTTTTCACTTCACTTTTTTTTCCTCTCTCATTTTCTCTCAATCCAAGCAGAGCCTAAGACTTTAACTAATTCTTTACGCCTTACTAGCATCCTAATAATTACTGGCTTCAAAATTCAAGATGTTACAATGACAAAAGACTTTGGAATGACACAAATGTTTTCAGAATGGAACTTGTTCTGTTTAAAAGATTTCAAAGTTTGTTACTCCATGACATATTTGAATGAACAAGGGATTTCTCATCAAAGGTTTGCGTTATTCGAGTACTTCTCAAAGTCATTTGATTTTCTAAACAAATTCTTTATTATTCAAGTTAGCATTCCAGCAAAGAATATTCAACCTTGTTTTTGAAACTTAACTCTTTTTACTTTGATCCAAAAGTTATTCCATGACTTATTCGAATAAAGCTCTCAATACTTAAACTCTTTCTGATTTTAAAAAAGCCTTTTCAGAATATGTCACTTGAAGCCTCACTCGAATAATATTAAAGCATTTGAATATTTTCTTTATTTGAAAAGTTATTCAAATAACCTTCTCGAATAATATTAAAGCATCGTTTTGAAAGCTTGCTTGTATACATCACAAAGTTTTTATTCTGGTCAAATAAGTGTTCAAAACATTCAAAGCTCAAATTCTACTTCTATTCAAGTTATTAAGCCAAATTACTCGAGTTTTGCTTCTAGTCAAGTCTAAAACTTTGTGATGTATATAAGCAAGCTTTCAAAACAATTTTATGACTTTATTCGAATATTATTTCGAGTAATCACTTATACGATTCTTTATTCTAATCAGTATTCAAATAAATGGCTCAAGTTTTCACTGATAGAAATACTTTTATTTGATGTCTTATCCGAGTCAAATATTTTTGTTCTTGAACTAGAAAATAGCTTTCAAACAAATGATAAGTTTTTCGAAAGATTTTCCTTTGAGTACTCGAATACTTATTTGAGTCATTCATTTTATCAAACTAATTGCAAAGCTACATTAAGTAAAAGGCTTTTGTTCCTTTGAAAATCCTGAGCCAGTATTTCATGCTTTACTCGAGTCAAAACTTTTTCTTTCCTTATTCCAACCCTTATCTGAGTTAAATGATACTCTTTTCAAATATTCACTCCAATACTTGTTTGAGTCAAATTAGTTACTTTGTGTGTCAGATTTCTTCTTTGATTTGATTAAACTGATTAATGCCTTGAGTTTCTTAGTTTAAAGCTTCCTAACACTAATACACTTATTTTAGACCACTTACATCTTGTTAGGAAAGTTGTTAATTATGGGATTAAGGCTCAATAGATATGAGGTGAAGGATTAATATTTTGTCACAGGCATTAAATGCACTCAACCATTGCAAGGCAACCACACTCTGTACCGCTCCACTTCAATAGAAACAAGCTCATGAGTCTAACGAATATATTGGAGATAAATTATAAATAGAACAAGCATTCAATAAAGTGAACAATAATTTGAGCTACCAAGCTGAAAAATTTATTACTTGCATTCAACATTCATTATTCAATCTCTAAGTCACTCAAGATTGTGAAATCTTGAGAGGGTTGTTGTAACACCTTATCTTCATAAGCATTTGGAACCACATATATGTTGGCCACAATGCTTGAAAATTTAGTTTTCAAAAATTGTCCTCGGGTTACTACTCACAGCAACTTTCAAAATTTTGGCTAAATTTGAAAAATCATAACTAAATCTAGGAAAATTGAAATGAAGTTGTTCTAAGTTCTATTTGAAGCTCTTTTAATGATCTACAAGGAAAAAATGCTCACTAATCTCATTACCTCCTCAATAGTACCCAAATTTAAACACCAAGTTGCACTGTTCACTTGAACTTTTTTAATTTTTCAGAATTTATGTCTAAATTTGGATAGGTGTAACTTTTTTTACATAATTCTAATTCTAATGTTTTGTGACTCATTCTAAAGCTTAAAATGAGATCTATCAGTATACCAAATTTCATGACCAAACTCCACTATTTGCTTAGATTTATGTGGTTGCCAATTTTGGCACTTATTTGGTCATTTTTATTCTCTTTGTGAGTCATTACTTGGAAATTCATGTCATGCCAACCCATACAAGTAATTTTCATGCATATCATCATCTCAACTTATTCTAGCAATAATTTATAGCATAATAGGGTTGTTGTGTCATACATCCATATTCATTACATGATTACATACACTATACTTGAAAGGTTCAAAGTCATATAAAAACATGACATAATACATGCTTCTTCAATCCAAGGCTACCTCCTTCCCTTTTCCTCTTGTAAATCCAACTCCTAGGTGGGAAGAATTTGGACATAATAAGGTGAGATTTCGGGAAAAATTTCAGTAGCATAGAACCACGATAATAATATCAACGATGCAAAGTAAGTCATGTTATGTTTCTAGTTATCAATATGCTTTCTTGCAATGTTCATGCCATGGTAAACGAACAAAGTAACATGCCATAAGTAACTCAACAATGACATAGCCAAGACAGAAAATGCATGGAGTTCAATACATTTCAAAATAGTAAGCTCTATCACATCATGGCATTAACACAAATAACAAACAAACAATGCAAAGTTGACATCAAAATTGGAAGTTCTGGCTACCTCTCTTTGAGTTTGTCCTCTTATCTCTTGGCTCTTCCTCTTGACACTTCTCTTGCTCTTGCTCTTGCTCAATACCTATTAATCATGCACCAAGGCATCCCATATTATTACTAGATAATTCAACATCAAGCACTTCCTAGTTTCCTTAACCCTTTTTCTTAATTCTCTAAGGTCACTATTTCTCCTTTGTTTTACTAACTCCCTTAGATTTTTCCTACACAATTTTACATGTAGAATTCATGGATCAACTTAGTTTCATCAAAATCCATCTCCTTCACTATGATCCCATGTTGGTCGAATAGGATAGGGTTTTAGGTCCAAATTCCATTTTCAATTTTTAATGCTTCTAAAAACATATTTTTAACTTAATCCTACATACTGTCACCTTCTAAACTCATTGGAAGCATCAAATCGACTTGAATCAAATCCTAGACTATTCTTCTTCCTTGGTCGAGTGGTGTACATGGGCTTAGGGTCTTGAAGTTCTTCCTTAATTCATGCATAATCATGTATTTCCAATCAATCTTTAACATCCTTAATCCAATCTCTAATCATGCTTATCAAACTATATAGTGATTAAGGCAATATAATCCTCTAGGTTTAAGTCACTTAACCTCATCAAGATTAAATTCTAATCATTCATTAATCAATGTAATTAATTCTAACCAATCATTAATTAACATAATTAAGCTTTTGATGAAAGCTTAAACATACCTTGACTAAGCACACAAGCTTGGATGATCACCTTTTTCTCTCTTTCTCTCTCATAGAATCCAAGAGCAAACATTCCCTCCTCAAGTATTCCTCTTGGCCGAAATATGAAGGGGAAGGAGGGGTATTTATAGTGTTTCAGTTAACTCTTAACCCTTGAAGTTTCATGAAATTACAAGGGGTATGTGGCTAAATCTCAACCCTCTCTTTTTTTCTCCATAACACATGGACAAATCCTAGGATAAGATGCTTGTGATCTTTCCATATAATGGGACGATGTCATGGTGGTGATGTCATGAGGTTATGTCATCCAAGATTAATTAGCTTAATCCTAGGTTAACCTCCTTAATCCACTTAATTAATTACCTCCTAGAAGCAGGATTTTTATTTTATTTTCTTTAATTCTCTTCCATGTCCCTTTCATCATTTTGGCATTAAAATAGGGAGGAAAATAAAGGAAATTCGCGTATAATTACTCCCTTAAATATTTCTCCACCTGTCTTGCGAATTTACACCATATCGGGTACTTTTTCAAGTCTTGACTTACCCGATACTATTGGGGCATGTTCTGGAATCTTTTTCTTATCATAAATAAGTCCACATGGAATTATATATATGTGCCATGGAGGGAGAAATATTCTTACCTTTGCTTTCTATTAAAACATTTAATAATATTTACTTTGGAGTAAACTTTACCAAATTCTTTCAACCAGTTCGTAACTTCAAGAATCTATCTCTGGGTACTATCACTGCTTGTTCATCATGAGAAATTTCTATAAATTTTTTCAATTCAAAAGTCAACTCATAAACAGTTTATTTTGACTTTTCCCAAATAGTGTATAAATAGGCTTTAAATTCTATCAAAGCCAACATCTTCACTTTCTAGGGACAGGATTATTTTTAAAACATGTGATAATTTCTCAAGTATCTATATATCTATATCTATATATTCTATAAACGTTGTGAGCGCTTTGTGATTGGTCCACGTAGATGTGCAGGTGTTGCGCCACGTGGATTGTATTTTGGGGCTTGTGAATATTTATTTTTGCTTTTATCAGTTTTTTTGGGGTCAGGTGTTCTGATGTTTGTATTTCTTTTTTATGCACGTTCTGATGTTTGCATTTAATTCTTGTGTGGGTCGTGGGGACTTGGAGAGGCAATATACAACAAACCCGGGAGGGAATATGAATCGATCACAAGCGAACGAATGGGAAATTCCATGAATATAAATCTCTTCGGTTTGGCCTTCTTTCTTCTGAGTTTGGTTCAGTAAAAAAATCTACAATTTATTTTTCTTATAGGCATGATTAAGTTGTGCTGTGAATATCACAACCTTGAACATTAATCTTTTGCAGAGAAATGGAAGGCCAGCAACCCCGTACGCATTGAACCCACCCCTTCGTCTTCTGTGCGATTCTTCATCCAAATGGAGAATTTTAATTTTAAAAAATTTTCCCTTTTCAACTTCCTCACTTTTCCATCTCCTTTTAATTAAGGTTCCTGTGAATCCCAATCAATCCTCGTCTTCCAATATTAGGGCCAGGTAATTTTGTATTTAAATTTCATTCTGTTTTCAAATCTTGACCGCTCCTCTGGCCAATCCATTTTCATGCCATCGGCAACTTCATTCAGTTCAAATCTTGAAATCGAATTTAAATATAACTCCTTTACTACTTCCTCATTGCATTTCACATCTTTCTATTGGATTTGAATTGAATTATTCTCTTCCGAAACCCATTATGGTGCAAGACTAATCTATAGATGCCTTCCACAATTTCTCTATTCCTCACTCATTTTCTTCAATAGGGATCAGGTGCAACTTCCAGTTTCTATCGAACTTTCCGTAAATCTGGCTTGGATTTGTGATTTTGGTTTGTATATCCATTTCTTCTTGAGTTGTGGGTTCGTGTAAGTCTGATTTGATCTCTTTCTTATTCGACTGATGTTTGATTGATAATTGGTTCCTGGGTTTGATTTCATTTTCTGTATGACAAAAGGGTTTCTTGGTAATTTGCAACAGCAGATTCTGATGGATGATTAAATTACAGAATCGACAGTCAATTTGGTAGAGGCGGTACCACCAAAAAGATTATATGGAAGCTGACCGGAGAGACACAAAACCCTCGTAGGATACACCACTAGTGGTCGGGTAATTGATTTTACACACTAAAAGATTATTCTTGTTGTCGAGTAAAAAAATATATATATATTGTTCTTCGTTCTTTTTATTGTCTTTACTTTTCTGATTTCAATGAAGTTATATTTCTAATAATATGAAGGATCAAGGGGAATGTAGCGAGACCTATGTTCTCAGGAGACGTAAGATGCTTCAGCTCCACAGCAATGAAGTTCATGTTTCTCTTTCCACTGAAGAGATGTCTTCAGCATTTTTCAAACTAAGTGCCAGTGCTATTTTTTGTCCTGTCGAACTTTTGTAAATCTGGCTTAGATTTGTAACTTTGGTTTGTGTATCCATTTCTGCTTGAGTTGTCCGGGGAGATGAAGTTTATTCTGTTGTTTGGATCATTTCTTAAACAAAAACAGAGGTTGGATTAAATATTCTCATCCCATATTCTCTGTGTGATAGTAGCAATCACTTTGATTTGCCATAATTTTCACCTTTTTTAAATTTGTACCGTTTTCACTTTTCATTTTTCATACTTAACTTCATGCCTTATTTTGTGCATGAATAAATAAATGATAAGCATTAGTAAATTCAGCAGGACTTCAAGCAAAATGATAATACTTTCACAAAGAAAAATTTAGATAGAACAATCAATTTTTTTGATTGTTCTATCTAAATTTCACAAAGAAACTGTGTAATACTTTCTTGGTTTATCCATTTCGTTATGCATTGCATCTTTGGTGGCGGTTTAGTTTATTTGGTCATGTTGTAGGAAGGGGAACAGATATGTAGGACAAGAACTATAAGGTGATGGCTCATATTGATAGTTTTGTTCATTCTGGTGTTGAATTTTGTTGTTATTACCATTACGTTCGTCTTCCAGTGTGAGGTGGCTCAGCTCTGTGTTGCTTAAGACTTGCATTACGGTGAGCATCTTCAATGAGAAATCCATGAGCCCTTCAATTTATTTATTTAATGACTAATACCTCATCTGATAATCTCAAGTCTTTCCATCTTTCTTTGAAATTTAATTTTCAACTCAAGCGCCTTGGGTAGATGTCAGTGCTAAAAGAAAAATTTATTTTTAAATGTTCATGGGTTCTAGCATGAATTTACTATATTCTTATAAGTTTCATACAATTTTTTAACGATTATCATGACTACTTTTCTTTTGTTTTGGGGAGTTTTCTAGGAGAATGGATTGCTCTATGGAGATTTCTTTGTTGGCAGAAGGGATTTCTTTGTTTTCAAGAGTTTTCTTTGGGTTCATTGTCTTCTCTTTTCCTTTGCTTGCTTGGTTTTGTTGTCTATCTTTGTATAAAATTTTTATTGCTTCATGGGTTCTAGCATGAATTTACTATATTCTTATAAGTTTCATACAATTTTTTAACGATTAGCATGACTACTCTTCTTTTGTTTCAGGGAGTTTTCTAGAAGAATGGATTGCTCTATGGAGATTTCTTTGTTGGCAGAAGGGATTTCTTTGTTTTCAAGAGTTTTCTTTGGGTTCATTGTCTTCTCTTTTCCTTTGCTTGCTTGGTTTTGTTGTCTATCTTTGTATAAAATTGTTATTGCTTGGATCTACTTAGTCGATGCTGATAGCTTAAATGTTTTAGGGGTAATTATTTGACTTGCATTATGACCAGTGAAGTTGCAAATGAAACTGATCGGCGGTTGTTACTAAAGAGGGGCAAGGTTCCTAAATATCCACATTGAGAGATATGGAGGTGATAAAAATCTCTAATTTTTTTCGAAGGATATTAAATTTCCAGCTTGAATTTACTATATTTCGCTTATTCTCTAATCCGTTGTGGATTCTTGCTAGGTTGCACTATTATTTGGAGTTATGGAAACTCGACCAATGTTGAGTTTGGTTGTGTGTCCTGGGATGACGTTTATGAGGTTCTGTTTTGTGGCTGGAGATTGAGATGCTTCGATTGGAATGCTTGTGGTTCTATTTTTACTTTTGCTTTTCAGTGTTTGGATATGGTTTGGATTTGAGGTCATAGGTTGGTTGTTTACTTTTGACTGTTAAGGATTGGCTTCTTATGATGACGTGAATTTGTAGTATTGACAGTATGGGTTCTTAATTTGCAGCATTTATATCTGTTTCTGTGACAGAAATATAGCCAATATGCTTTTATCTCATCTCATGCCTTTCTTCATTCATGCTTCGATATTCTGGTGTCCTAGGCGTAGAGGAACCACACCAATCTATCCCGAACTTGGTGGTTAAACTCTACTGCGGTGATGATATTGTAGGGGAGGTCCTGTGGAAAAATAGCTCGGTCCCGAGTGACTACTCGAGCCGCAATTGAAATTTATTTTGATCAGGTTATTCTTTATGGGTTTTGGATCAAACTGAATTTTGTCGGATTGGACTAGTCTGATGACCGGATTTCCAGACTTCTTGCACAGCCCTACTCTTGGGTTTTTATTGTTTCAATGTCATTAATAGACAATTGCTTCTGATTAGATTTCTTGGAGTTTAGGGGACGTGCATTTGAGGGCAACCATTGATGTCTATAATTAGGCATAAGCAAAATAACTGTGTTATCTGTGATTCTATTGGTTGCTTCTAATTATTTCTCGATAATATCTTTGTATTTAAGTTTAAATTTAGATTAAAATTTAGTTTAAATTGTATTTGGTTTAACTTTAAATTACCTTGAACGTGATGCAAATTGAATAGTGTGCGATGGCTTGGGTTATATTAGTTCTTTTCTTTAGGAAGTTAATTTTTTCAATGTGTGCGGTTCAATTTTAATTTTAATGATCATTAAACATGATGCTTATCCGTTGCTTTATCTTTGTGTTCATCTTTACTTCCCTTCACTATTACTCCGAGCTTTTACTCTCCTTGCGTTTCTTCCTGTTTTCAGGCTCAACCTTTTTTCTGTTCTTTTAACACATAACTAGAATATATATCTATGTTTTGCACACAATTTGGGTATTTGATGAGGAGTTTGACAGGCATATCGGTTATAATTATAAAAGTACTGTGGGATTGAAGATATTAATGTTAGATTCGAAAAAGAAACCAATAAATATGACAACAAATGTTTTTTCTTCTACCACCGGCCGTTTGGCCTAGTGGTATGGGTGTGTTTGTAACCGGGAAAAAATGTTTTTTCTTCTGTACAGATATAACAACGAATGTTATCTACACTAAAGTATTCCATAATGTAATTACGATTTGACATGAAAAGACTTGCTAGATAGGCATATCTATGCAATTTCTCTTCCAATTATTGTTGCGCACACTTTCTTTGATTCTTCCTTAAAACAAATTAGTCCAAGGTCATAAAAATCATAATTCAGCTGCTCCAAAAAATTATATCTTTCAAAAAGATTTAAAAGTAAAAGACTTTGTTATGGCGGATCTCATGCATTTCACGGGATGACTCATGAGGAGAGAACAACAGCGAGATGGGACATTGATATGTTAAAATGTTTTAATGTCCATATTTCATAAAGAAAAGTTTTGAAATGGAAAATATTATTTATAAATTTCTAAAATAAAGTATTGGGCAGAATTAAAAGAAAAGAGAATAGTTTTTTTATCAGAGTTTCATATAAACTTTTAAAACATAACAACTATATTTATTGCACTCCTCCGTCTGATTCATAGGAGGTGCATATGTTTGGATGTAAAATTTTAATCATCCCAACTTAAATGATATTGCTTTACAAATTTTTGGTTCTGTTTTGATTAAAGAAAATTTCATTTTTCCTCCATTCGAAAACTTCATTTGTTAATATCTGACCCTAAAGAAAAAATAAGATAAGCACGTGCACCTTGCTTGGCTTTTTTTAATATCTCTGATGGCAGAAAAAACTTTTCATCTTGATAAAAAATCCAAAAAATTTTTATTTAATATTGTTCTTATCCTGTTTTTAAAATTTGGATTATTGAAATTTAAGTTTCAATTCAGACTATTTTGGATCAAAAATCAACTAATTTGTATATGTATACCAAAAAATAACAATTACTTGAAACTAAAAATTAGTTGTAGAAGATATCATATAATAAGGAGAAGAGAGGGAGAGAGTAGTTTATGGCTTTTTAATTAGATAATTCATTGATTGATTGATTCATTGATCTGGCTAAATTAACAACTATTGATATTGTCCTGTTTTTGAAATTTGGATTATTAAAATTCAAACTTCAATTCAAACTATTTTAAACCAAAAATCAACTAATTCTCACATATCAAAAAATGACAATTATTTAGGATAAAAAATTATTCCTAAAAATGTCATATAACAAGAGGACGGGAGAGTAATTGATAACTTTTCTAAAAATAAATATATATTTCTTACATGTTTATTATTTTTAACTTATTTTAATTAATTTTTTTATTATATGCAAATTAGTTATTTAGAGTTTATAATAAGAATAGGGTGGAGTATGTACTCCTCAACTCTTCCCATTCCATCTTCCGATGTCATCAATGACTACTTTCTTTGCATTTATTTTACATTGAAAACCATCTGTAACTGTGCTCCTTAAAATATTGTCTTTTGAAAGTGGGTGTTTTGTGTGTCGGTTACATTTCCCAATTTAAATATGTGTTGTGTTGTTCGATGAGCCATAACCTTTTAAATTCTTCTGTTTTTTGTTTAAACCATAACCTTTTAAACTCTTCTGTTTGTTGTTTAAATTTCAGTGTGTTTGTATTCTTGTGGGGCCTATGTGAGAAATTGTAAGAAGGGGGTATTTTGCTAATTAAGATATTAACTTGACTAAGTGCATGGTTAAACTTAATACTCCCTGTCATCCTTATTATAGGGCACTACAACTAATTCTCCAATACTAAAAAGTGATAGTTATTTTAGACTAAAAATTACTTTTAGAAAATGCTCTATAATAAGATATAGAAAGAATAGTTCATGACTTAATCAATTCTTTAATTAATTGATCGATTAGTATGATAAAATTAACTACTGTTGTTCCTAGCATAGAGAGAAATTAATTATTGGTGTTACCCTGTATTTGGAATCTAGATTATTGAAATTTAAATTCCAACCGGGACAATAATTCAATATGTTTCACGCAAGACAAACTTTGAATTGCATTAACTTTATCTTAAAATATAACAATTTCTTAATTTTACCCCTATTATATGTACATTTTTAAAAAAAAAATCTACGCTGAAATAAATGCAAAACAAAATATATAGTATGTTCATATTAAAAATTTAATGATATGACTTATAAATATGACAAAGAAAATATTTTATTTTTGCCTTATAATTAGATACAAAGGAGCACCATAGAGTGCTTGGCTGAGGGTAGGTCAAATGACAAGTTGACTATGGGAAATAACAATTTCAGTAAACCAAATCACAACTTGGCTTAGAGGCATTTCAGGCATTTTATCAAAATTTCATATTTGCAACATAGAACCAGGTCTTTATTTGCTATTTTTCAAATTGAGAGTCCTAAATCATAATTTTACATATTAGGGGTCTTTATTTATTATTTTTCCTAAGTATAAACCAGCCTTGACAGAAAGGGGATGGAATATTTGGTTTCAATTATGGTAGGGTGTGGAATTTGATATTGAAAAGAAAGTTGGAAGGTAATATTCGTATACTTATGTCAATGTGATCGTGTTAATAATATTTTTTTTATATTTTATACGTTCTATATAATTTACTTTTAGGATTATTATGTAAGAAAGCTATATCTTAAGGTTAAAATATACCAATAGGTGATACTTTAAATAAATCAAATAGCAATAAGTGATACTTTTTAGGGGGACATTGGTCAAAGTTTCCATAGGGTTCAAGGACTCTATAGTTTCTTTACTCGTAGAGGAAAAAAACTTCAAAATCTATAACATAGACTATAGTAACAAGCATATAATCTCTCCAGTGTATAATATAATTCGTTCTTGGTTTGATTCAAAATATAAATCACTTTGAGAATAATAACTACCTTTTCTTGGTTCTAATTAAAGTGACACATGTTATGAATTGAAAGAAAGATGTGTTTTTATAATTCATGTGTTTATTAAATAATGGTGACAATATAGTTTTTTCAAGAGATAATTATCTTAGTAATTGACGGTGTTATATATTAACATCACATATGATTATTATACTAAATTTATTACATATGTATAATCATGTTATCATTTATATTTCAAGATCCGTCAATCCTAAACCCTGAACATAACTAGTATAGTTTTTTATACTATTGGTAATGAAGACAATAAATATCAATATACCTATTTTGAATTGACACAAAGATTTACAATTATAATTTCTGATAAGTATTTTAACAATTTTGCATGTTTGACATATTTTAAAAAATATGGTTAATGTGTGTTCTTAAATTCAAATTTTAAAGCTTGAACTATTATTAGTTCACCCGTGCAGCACACGAGGTAAGGTGTCTAGTTATTTCCTATTTTCTTCAATTATCTAAGGCCTCCTCATATTTTAAATAATTCAATTTTGGCTAACACATAATTAGCCAAAACCCTGAGAATTCCATAAATTCCTTCCAGGGGTATTTTTATCATTTCTAGTCTTATACAGGCCTCTAGACCTCATTCCTATTTTTTTTTGAAATTTTTTTGAAGTATTCAGGCCTACTTTCCATCACTGCTCTTTTCGGCCTGAAACTGTTCAAATTTGCATTTAGGTCCCTGCTTAGGTTTAGTCTCAAGAGTTCCCTTATAGAGGTTTCTAACATAGCTTCTAGCCCTTTATCACCTCTATTCCTCATACTCAACCCTCTGAAACTTTACTGGAGTCTCTATCTTTTTCTTTTCTTAATTCTAGAAAACGTTTACTTTGTAATTTAGTCCTTAGTAATCCCTTCATCCTTCCAAGGAACCTTCAGGATTCTTGCCAGAAGGGGTCCAGTAGCCTTCACATCTTAAGCCATTTTTTGCACCTCTAAGCCAAAATTTGAGATATTACAGTTGTAACCTTGTAAGAAGTAAAGAGGAGTGATTGAGGTTTTGTATATTGCAAATTGTTTTAGTTAAGAACTAAGGGCCCGGTGAATCTTGGAAGATGGTGGAATCTTAGAGGTGCTCTGAAAATTAAACATAAGTCAAGTGGTAGACCAAACCAATATAAATTTGTGTTCATCTCTTCCCTCAGTGATATTGCTTTAACTCTATTCTCATTTCAATTTCTTTTATTTGAGCAAGTTTAAAATTTTTACTATCACCAAGTTCACCTCCATTGGGTGATCTTCCTGTCTAACAAGACCTAGGCCCAGTAAGTCTGTGCAATGTCTCCTAAAAAATTGTTTCAAAGCTGCTGAGCCACAGACTCCAGCTTGTATTATCCAAACTTGTAGAACCAAATCAGAGTGCTTTTCTGAAAGAAAGATAAATCACGGACAATATAATGCTAGCTGCAAATGTAGTGCATTAGATAATTTATTCGGGCAAAGAAAGACGTAAATTAGCAGTTTTAAAAGTAGATCGTTCCAAAGAATTTGATCGCTTTTCATGGCCCTTCTTTGCAGCAACTATGAAAAGGGAGAAATCTCCTGGAAAATGGATCAACCTGATTATGTAATGTGTCTCTACGGTGAATTAGATTCTTCTTAATGGCCAAATTATACAGCATCTGAATCCTATGGGGGAAGCAAGACAAGGCAACCTGTTATTACCTTACCTCTTCATACTATCATCCAATATCTAGTGTTGCCTAATCAACAGGGTTCACCTAGCTGGTCTTTCGAAGGGAACTATCATTCTGCAAGAATGCCCCGACGTATAACCTATTCACATTACGATGTCAAAATGTATGTCCTTTTTTGCTCTTTTTTTCTTGGAATAAATTAAAGATGATTTTATCTCTATTTTTTTTATGGATAATCTTGTATATAGGGTTTAAAAAATATCTATATTATCACTTCTATTTTATCTTGATTTCACAAATTCCCCAATATATAGCACCAATTAGTGGAACACTTCTAGCAATTCAAATCCATCAAGTAACCGGGCATTAAGTCTACTGATGAGCTTATTAGGGGCTCTTCCTTTTCTATCCCCTTTATTTTCAAAAATGAAGACTAACTCATATATAATCTGTTTTTGCGTCCTTATTAATTTTTCTTTTTTCCTCTCCTATAATTCATTTGGACTTGGAGGGAGTATAATCTTTTCTCTTCTCATTAAAAAAAAAAAGTATAATCATTCGCTTAATTTTTTTTCCTTGCTTATTTCTAACCCATGAATTAATGACGTTGATTTTTTAATGAATAAGTTCGCTAATTATACAAATTACCGAAAAATAAACTCATTAAAATCGACAGTAACATTTTAAGAAGTAAGGTGATAGACTTTGAGTTACTACAATTTACCATTTTAAATCTTTGTCAAGCCATAAACTACATACTAAATTAAATTTTCTCATATAATATCGAATAAAGTCCTAATTACATTGATTTAACCTCATTTAATTTCTCGGACCAAGTTTAATTAAATCAGATCCAGGAAAGAAAATATGAAAATAGCTAGTCTTGCTGGCAATTTTACATTGCAACTTTGACAAACCACGCAATGGAATGGATTGTATTTTTCTTCCCTCCATTTTCTAATACTTGCTGAAGCATAGGATGCTGAACGAAAGTTAAAAATATATTCATATTTAAGGATCAAACTTAGAGCGAAAGTTAGGTCAAGTTCATAGGTTCATTTATAAGAGCACATGCATTTTAACAACTACCAATAGCAAAATAACAAGTATTCAATGCTATGAAAGCTGATGGTTTTTAAATTCTTAGGAAAGAAAAAATTATTGATAAATTGATATGGATGATAAATTGATTGCTTCTGTGCCTGATAATGAAGTAAAAGATGATGATGTATTATTCTATACTGCTAATGGGTTTAGTGCTTTGATTGACCCTTTTGATATTACTGCTATACAAGAATTCTTTCATACAAGCCAGATACTAAATCAGAGGAAAAATAAAGGAGTATAGATCCATGCATAAAACAGATCTGTGATACATAATATCTTAATGAGTTTGGAATTGATAAAAAGGTTACTGTAGTTAAAAATCTATGATAAAGGAAGACTCATTGGAGTTTGTGTTTCCGATTATCATTGTTCTCGACGAGACTATCATAAGTTTTTGTCAATTTCATCATGACTTTTAGGTTTGATCACTACTTTCAAGTCGGACACCATCTTTTATAGGTTTACCATTTAACAACATTCTTGCGGGGATACACCATTGAAGACCACACAATTGTCTTGCCCTTTTCTCGCATCAACTTTTTATTTCTTTTAGTGGATTACTTTTATGAGTAGTTAGTTATTTGTTTCATTATTAATATCTCTTTTTTTTATTATTTTATTAACATCACGAGTTAAAATGTATGTGTTTTTTCTCTTTTTACCTCTTTTTTTATTGATAATCTTGTGCATAGGGTAAAAAATATCTATATTATCACTTTTATTTTGCAATGATTTTCTCATTGATGAACGTCACTCAATTGATGAAATTTTATAGTGATTTTCTCAAATTCCCCGACATAGAGCACCAATTGGTGGAGCACTTCTAACAATTCAAATCCATCAAATAATAATGGGCCATTTTGAAGTTGTTTGTTGCCAAATTGATTGTGACTTTCAGTTCAACATGCCCTGCAAGTCAATCTGCTAATTATATATAGCGAATAGCAATTTGGAATTGCTTTGCAATGCGCATAGACCAACGTGATAACAAGTTGCAGTTACTTTGAAAATGTAATAGCAATGATGATAACTTAAAAAAAGTAGGAAAAATTAATATTTTAATCCTTTAACTTTTAACTCACTTATAACTCAGTCTTTCAAGTATGACTCGATGCAACTCAGTTCCTATACTTTTGACTCAGTTAAAACTCAGTCCCTCGTCCTTTTATCATTTATAATTTTGTTCTTTGCCATCAATAACTCATCCTGACTCATTGTTACGTCAGCTTACATGGCAAAAAAATTTATTAATGTCATCTTACATGGCACCATGGCCGTCCTCATCATCATCAGAGCACCGTCCGAGTCTCAAAACAGAGTGTTACATGTTTGGCGTTTCTTGACTCTTTCTTGCTTGTTAGTCTTAAGCATTCTTAGTTCTCTATTCTCTTTCTGCAGAGCTCGGCTTGCTCTGTTTCTGTCTTAGACTATAGGCACTCTATCCTCACTTGCGTAATGTGTCTGTGTTCATTATTTACTCATATGATAGTGAAAAGATCGTTAAAATTGCAGAGAACGACAAATCTAGAACCAGAAGAACAACTTAAGAGGGTGGCTTAGTTTGAATGATCATCATCTGTCAACTTCACCAACGTACTGAGTGTTCTTCCTCATCGCTTCGACCGTATATACTCTATTTCTCGGTTATATGTTCTCCATGCCATTTTAACTTTGTATATAAAAGCAGGGGAGCACGTGAGGAATTTAAAATTTATCTCCATAATAACTATCATTAAAACTGAGGCCTTGTTTTGTACTCCTCCGGTCCTTATTATAAGACCCTATTTGACTTTTTATTTGGTCCTAATTATAAGACCCCAATATATTTTGTCTCTTATATTTATGCATTTTTTTCCAAGATAATCCTTATAATAATGATAGTTTTAGCCAATATACTTAATTAGCAAGGATATTTTAGGAATGACAACACTTATTTATTATAAATAACCAATTTAACTTACTTCCTTAATCTCCTCAAATAAGTCAATTGGGTCTTATAATTAGGACCGGAGGAGTAGTAGACTTGACCATTGCAGTTTCAGGTGATCTCTTCCTCCATTTTCTGGTTTTCTTTAATTGGGAGAATTGCAATTAGATCCTAAAATCCAAGTTAAAAATACTTAAGGTGCCAAAATATTGCAGCTCCTCCTCCACAATCTTGCAACTGAAGATTGTCTTGAGACTTCACTGTTATTAAATTATTACCTTGAAATCTAACTGAAATTCTCTCTTTGATGATAAACTCGAGGAGTAATACATTATTAATTGCTGAAACACGTTCGAATGATTGTCTTAATTTGTTTCATTCTTTAGCGTTTCTTCAAACTTTTTTCTTCTGTATTGGTGTACTGGTGTGCTGGTGTTCACCATTTTAATGGGTCACCGCTCATGAGAATACATAAATTTTTCCAAGGAAAAAAAGAAAAGAAAAGAACATATGAAGCGTATGACCAGAAATAGAGCAGTAGGCCTTGCTGGTGCTTAAGCTCTAAGAGAAGAATAGAGAAGTAATGCCTAGCACTAAGAAGCAAGATTGGTCATTGAGTTAAAAAACACCAAATTCGCAACATTCTGTTTTGAGACTCGGAGGTGCTCTAATATGATGATTATGTGGACGGCAATGGTGCCCTGTGAGATAATATTAACAACTTTTTTGCCATGTGAGATGATGTAACGATGAGTCAGCATGAGTTATTGATGGTAAAGAACAAAATTATAAATAGTAAATAGATGAGGGAGTGAGTTTTAACTGAGTCAAAAATATAGGGGTTAAATTATACCAAATCATACTTGAGGGACTAAGTTATAAATGAGTTAAAAGTTAAAGGATTAAAAGATTAATTTTTCCAAAAAAGTAATAATAATGGTAATGGACTTAGTCCTTGCGGTAATTGTAGCAAATAACCCAATTTTTATACAATATAAACAAATTTCAGTGTAGTAATAATCCAAGTTTTACGTTGGAGACAACAGGGATGCTTACAGGCAAACTTCAAGAAAAACCGTGTCTAAAATTTATTCAAGGATAATACTATGCTATAAATATATAATTTAAAATGTGAGATTATTTTTTATCAGATGATTGATTTTGACACTAATCAATTAGTGATGACCATTTTTGTGATAGAAAAAGTTTCTTCACAAATTCTGTCACTAATTGATTAGCGATTATTTATAAAAATTGCTGTGGAAAATTCTCCACATTTTTTTATGGCCTACTATCCACAGTTGTTAACTTAATAACCATTGCAGAAAGTTGCTTTCCATGATGATTAGTGATATTACCATCATGAAAGGTTTAGTTTTTTAATATAATTTGTTTTATTTCTTACACAACCTCCCTGCATTGAAACAAATCAAAACAGACCAATTTTCAACAATTAAACCAAACAGACCATGGAACTATCATAAGCATTCCATTTTATTCTAGAATCCAATTCAATTCTATACCAACATTTCCAATGAACAATTCAACTAAAACTCAACCAAACCTAATTCAACTAGAACATAACAAAAATTTCAATGCCAAAACTCAAATCTAATAAATAAGATAACCAAAATTTCTAATCCTAATCCGACTAAACCTAATGAACAATTTAATTGATAAATTAATTCCCAGTTTAATCACCCTCTAACCAACTAAAAAACCTACTAATACCAAAATTTTCACAAGTTCATCAACCCATATACTCAACTATTGTTGTTGACAACCCATCCCTCATTGCGTTGATTTCTTCAACTTCATATTCCTCTTCATTTTGAAATGCCTACAAAGTAAGTAGCCAAGTACTAAAAATGTGAAGAAAAAAAAATTAAAAAAAAACAATATTAATTGTGTCACTTTTATTTATCTCGTGTAGTTTCTCAGTGACTTTGTCTCAATGATGTCATGAATGTAGCAAATCACATAATATCCACATTCAACATTTCCATGTTGATGATGGTACTAACAAAACAAAAATATTTAATTCAATAAATTAGTAAATATGTAAATTTATACCTAATAAATTTATAATCATAAAACGTAGTTCAAAACAATGTTCGTAAAAAATAGTTCAAAACAATTTACTCTTGGAAAAATCCACATTGGTTTAAAATGACCCTTTTTTGTTGACCGAACTGGATCCTTGAAGAGTCCTATCACCAATTGGGAAAAAGAAGATATTACAACATGGTATTTTAAATTTTATACCTAATAAATTTATAAACAAAAACTTACATTTCGACAAGATCCTTAGTTTCGTCTTAGGGCTATCCAAGCAAGCAATCAAACCAATATATGCTGTTCTCATGAGGGGCGAAAACAAGAAGAGTCTAATGAAAACTACAAGATATCAATCATGTTAATTATAATTATATATATGTATATAGTTGTGTGTGCGCCAAATACAAGAGTACACTTACTTTTCAATGTAAGGTGCAAAACATATTGGCTTCTTCATTTGGGTCATTCTTGTCATCATGTAGAATGACCTCACTTCAGCAGTGTTTGATGTCTTCTGCACCTTTGGTGAATACATGAAGCCATATGTGCTATCCTTTTCTTGTTTCGTACATGTGCAATTGAAGTCCATGTTGTTCAAATAAGAAAAAAATTAGTGCGCACATAAGTAAAACTTTAAATATGAAAATGAAATTGAAACTTACAATATAACCAGCTGTGTGAAGACTACATTCATCTCCTGAAAATTTAGGAACTCAACAATGTCCTTCTTGTCGACGGTGAAGTTGTAAGTGAGATCTATATCCACAACCCCTAATGGCATCTTAACTTGCACCATAGAATGAAACAATGCCAAACTTCCAAATTCTGTGTGAGCATTGGTAGATCAATTCATGAAGCTCCAAAAGAATGACACGGAATATAAATATGTGGCACGCACTTCCTTTTTGCATTTATATTCCGTCAAATTATAAGAATTCATATATATTCAATATGCTGACTGCTCAAATATTAAGATTTATGCACAATTGCTATTTTAATATGATGATCCATTCCCATTAAATGATGTTAAAATATGCTCTGTTTTTTGGAAGGTAAAAGCAGAGGTAAACAAGTCATGTTGTAAGATCATGTTTTTTTTCCCCCATATTAATGTTGAAATAATTATGTTATGGTATAAAGTGAAGAAATGCATTCACTTTACAGGTTGGCTCATTTTTCATTTAAAAAGATGAAGAAATAATTTGAGCTGGAGGAGGCCATTGGAAGCTCAAACCAAAGGAACCATCTTTCTTAAGCCCATTTAAAAATTGAAACACTTAATAAACTGGGTTTTGGGTTATTGGTAATAGGAAAGACACAGTAATGTTAGAATTAATAAGTTTATTGTTATTGAGACTTAATAGAAATTTTTATTAATAAATTTTAGAAGTTTTTTAAACTCTTCGAAGAAGGTAGATATTTTGTGGCATTTTCTAAGATTTATATTAGATCATATATTGTCTTTTTTCTCAAATAAAACAATGTAATGTTTGAACTCATACTCATCTAGTGAATTTATCTACTTTATATCTTGGAATCTTTAGCCTTTTTTTTGACAAATTTATTACTGGTTCGGTTTATTTTAACAGATTTCACTTCTTACAATTGAAGCACCGGTAAAACATTTGTTCTTCAAATTCAAAAAGCCTTTTCAGCAGTTTAATTTAACATTGATTACTCTTTTGTTGAAGCCGGATGAGTTCATTTTCTTGATTCTGCTGATGTTTTAAATTAAGTTTGATCTTTACGTTTTATAGGACGCTTCTACAAGTGATCATGCGAATTTTGTTACTGTGGGAAAATCATCAAGAAGTGTGTCTTCAAATAATGCTAATAGTCCCCGATTCTGATTTTTGAATTTCTAATATTAAGATAAAAATGATGGTAGCGCACTTTTAATTTCTTCGGATATATTGAATGGGAGGTGGACAAGATAGTGAATCTAGGAAATGATTAGTGAATTTGATTGTGTGCGGAGGAGAGAAACTATAAGAAGTAGTGGAAGGGCCATAATTTTTTTTTTTAAAATAGTATATTAAAATATTGATATCTAAATAATTAATATTAAAGTGATGTGGTGCTATTTGGGAGATAAATTATGACCCATTAGATCAATTTTATAATGGTTGGTATATGTATGTAAGAATGAAAAAGAATTTCTATTAAATTCATATGAGCTGGCGTATCATGATTCATCAAGGGATATGAGAGTTGCACTTCATAAGTATTTAAACTCTCATTTATCTATCATGGATTTGTGACTGTCCATTAGTCTTTCTCTTCTCTTTATCCTTAATTAATTAGTACTACTTTCACTCCTTAATATATAAGCTAGTTGACTAATTGAAGTAAATTAAGGAAACTAGTTTGGTTAGTTATTTATAATAAATAGGTGTTGTCTTTTCTAAAATATCTTTCCTAATCAAATATATTGGCTAGAACTACTATTATTACAAGAATTACCTTGGAAAAAATGGATAAATGTGAGAGATAAAGTGGATTGAGATATTATATTTAAGAAAAAATAAAAGTTAAATGAGCTCTTATATGAAGGACCGGAGGTAGTATCTGGGAAGCATGAATGGCATAGGCTAAATAGCTTACACAGTTTTTATTTTCTTATATATAGTATTTACTATCATTTTGTTCTTATTGTCATCTTTTGTGTTCAGCATGTAGTCTTATTAATCATCAATCACTATTATATTTCACATACAGTTTTTAACAGGAAATAATTCTAAAAAAGGAATCTAACATAACTTTTGCCATTAATTCTTTTTACCTTTTCCTTTAATTTAAATATTAAACTCATCAAAATACTATTTAATTATTTATAGGAGCTGCAGGATGTGAGGCCAGAGAAAGATGACCATCTTCCTATTTCACAACTCCTTACTCAATAACACTTGAAAAAATAGGATTATCTGAAGATAGAACATTGAATCAATGCTGAATAAATCAATAATAATAATAATCAATACTGAATAAATAAATAAATAAATAAATATAAATATTCCCTCCGTTCTAAACACAGTGCCTGGCAGAACGTCAAATTGTGAGTGATCTTAAATTCAGTGTTGATAAGGTGGACTACAGATTCAATAGAAAAACGATGAAAAACATATGTGCAACCCGCTCTTAGTATGCCAAAAGCACAAAGTAACACTCATCTACACAAACAAATAAAATAGAATCTCACGTTATAATGTGAGTTCTTAAATATACAATCTTCCTATGTGCAAGTATAAAATTAAACGTAGGGACTATCAAACTATAACTTTTTTTCCGTCCCTAGTTTATATGGCAAATCAACCCATATTACATATAAAAATAATCCTTTAATTTTAATACAATTGGGTAAAAAAATTAAATTGTTCATGCATCCAAATTATTAACTCACACTGCCAACTAATGATGCTCAGATGACCTTTTAAATAATGCTGGAAGTGGTAACGAACTTTGTATGATAGGAAATAGAACGTCAGGTCAAGGGAATTACAAGCAAAAGGCTTTTGTAATTTTTTTTTTTGGGGTCAACAAAAGGTGTTTGTAATTTTTTTTTTGGCCATCTCTGCTGTTAGATTAGACTTAATGTTTCTAAAATTACTTATAAAATTTCACATTATCAAAAATAAATAAATTCAAAACTACTACATTTTGATCATAATAGTTTAAAACTGCTATAAAAAATATTTAAAGCATAATTTTAAAAAATATTATACCTCGATCGTTCAAATTTCAATCTAATAGTGAAAATGGATAGTGTAAAATGGGATTGGACGGAATGGGTAAAGGGTAGAAGCCTTATCCAAAGCCTAGAACTCTTACCTAAGGATTTCTCCTGAACCAAGCCCACTTGAATTTATTTTGAAGGGAAAATTTCAGTGAAGGATCGCAGAAGGCAATTTATATCAGTCAAGGACCAAAACTTTCTGAAATTTCACTGCAGGACCAAGGGATCAAATTGAAATTAAAATTTAGAGTGAGATTACAATAATGCCCTTTTATTTTATTAAAAAATAAATATTTACCGGAGTTACTATTCCGGCCACCGGAGATTGGAGGTCTAGCCACTGGCGCTCAGGTTGACGCCGCCGAGGGTCCGGTCACCGGTGGCTGGAACAGTAGCTCCGGCCAGACCTCCGGTGGCCGGAACAGTAGCTCCGGCCAGACCTCCGGTGGCCGGAGTTTTTTTTGTTTAAAACAAAGTGGCCAAGGGAGGGTTTGAACCCATGATCCCTTGGCACACTAAAAGACTTATAACCACCAAGGCAAGCAACCCATTCAATCATAAGATGCAAATAAAACTATATATAACAAAACAAACGCAACTGTCCAAATATAAATGAACAAGTGAAATTAGATGATTTACAAGTGGAATTCAGAAATTTGCAACAAAGATTAGGCAATTTACAAATAACATAATAGAAGTCATAACCCCAAATGCAAGTATTTAAATGCAAATGAGCAAGTGAAATTTGAAGATTTACAATAAAAGTTTATGGATTTACAACCCAAATTTGGTAAACACAAGAGAATTCACAACTCAAAATGTAAGTATTTGAGTATAAGTGAACAAGTGAAATTAGATAATTTACAAGTGGAATTCAGTAATTTACAAGAAAAATTAGGCAATTTACAAATAACATAATAGAAGTCATAACCCCAAATGCAAGTGTTTAAATGCAAATGAGTAAGTGAAATTTGAAGATTTACAACAAAAGTTTATGGATTTACAACCCAAATTTGGCAAACACGAGAGAATTCATAACCCAAAATGTAAGTGTTTGAGTATAAGTGAACAAGTAAAATTAGACGATTTACAAGTGGAATACATCAATTTACAACAAAAATTAGGCAATTTACAAATAACATAATAGAAGTCATAACTCCAAATGCAAGTGTTTAAGTGCAAATGAGCAAGTGAAATTTGAAGATTTACAACAAAAGTTTATGGATTCACAACCCAAAGTTGGCAAACACAAGAGAATTCACAACCCAAAATGTAAGTGTTTGAGTATAAGTGAACAAGTGAAATTAGACGATTTACAAGTGGAATTTAACAATTTACAACAAAAATTAGGCAATTTACAAATAACATAATAGAAGTCATAATCCCAAATGCAAGTCTTTAAGTGCAAATGAGCAAGTGAAATTCGAGTCAAATTTCACTTGCAAATCTATAAAATTTTGTTGTAAATCTTCAAATTTCATTTGCTCATTTACACTTAAACACTTGTATTTGGGATTGTGAGTTCCATTATGTTATTTGTAAATTTTTTAATTTTTGTTGTAAATTGCTGAATTCTACTTGTAAATCGTCCAATTTCACTTGTTCACTTATACTCAAATACTTACATTTTAGGTTGTGAATTCTCTTATGTTTGCCAAATTTGAGTTGTAAATCCATAAGCTTTTATTGTAAATCTTCAAATTTCACTTCCTCATTTGCACTTAAACACTTGTATTTGGGATTATGACTTCTATTATGTTATTTGTAAATTACCTAATTTTTGTTGTAAATTGCTGGATTTCACTTGTAAATCGTCTAATTTCACTTGTTCACTTATACTCAAACACTTACATTTTGGGTTGTGAATTCTCTTGTGTTTGTCAAATTTGGATTGTAAATCCATAAAATTTTGTTGTAAATCTTCAAATTTTACTTGCTCATATGCACTTAAATACTTGCATTTTGGGTTATGACTTCTATTATGTTATTTGTAAATTGCCTAATTTTTGTTGCAAATTGTTGAATTCCACTTGTAAATCGTCTAATTTCACTTGTTCATTGATATTTGGACAGTTGCGTTTGTTTTGTTATATATAGTTTTATTTGCATCTTATGATTGAGTAGGTTGCTTGGCTTGGTGGTTACAAGTCTTTTGGTGTGCCAAGGGATCATGGGTTCAAACCCTCCTTTGGCCACTTTGTTTTAAACAAAAAAAAACTTCAACCACCGGAGGTCCGACCGGAGCTACTGTTCCAGCCACCGGTGACCGGACCCCCGGCAGCAGCAACCTGAGCGTCGGGCGCGTGGCCGGACCTCTGATCTCCGGTGGCCGGAACAGTAACTCTGGTAAATATTTATTTTTTAATAAAATAAAAAGGGAGGGGTATTATTGTAATCTCACTCTAAATTTTAATTTCAATTTGGTCCTTTGGTCCTGCAGTGAAATTTCAGAAAGTTTTGATCCTTGACTATTATAAATTGCCTTCTGTGATCCTTCACTGAAATTTTCCCTATTTTGAATAACAAATTGGACAACCAACAACACTGCACATTCTCAATCAACATTTTGATTCAGATTATGACCCTGATCTCAAGCGTTACAAATAATAATTCTGTAGTAACCTCAATTAGTTAGCCAGCGTTCAATAGCATTAAATAGGAAAAAAAATATTTCTTCTTGACCAGCATTTTTAAATATGATACATAGAATGATCTTGAAAATAATATTTGAGAAAATATATAATTTTTGTAATACAATAATTTAATTATTTCATATTTAATAATTTTAACACAATATTCATTATTTAATTATAAATCATTTCATATTCAATTGAGAATATATGTATGACAACACACGTCACCATTCATTTCACAATAGAGAGTGTTTTTTCATTCAAAACATCGGCAAGCATAAAAAAAAAAGAAAAAAGAAGATAACAATATATCACATAGGTAAAGCATATACACAATAAGCACCGCTCCGCATATCGCATGGTGGAGAAGACCTTAGTTTCTCTCCATTAGAGAAATTAAATGAGTGTTGCTTTAAATTTTAAGTTCAGGGTATTATGCAATTTTCTGCTTTTAAACTCACCAAGCAAGTATGCACATCTTCTGTTTAATATTTTAGAAGTTATTTATGGCATGCTTCCTTAATTTGATCTTTATTCTTTTTTCGTGAGTCAAGATCATTTTATCTTTGCTTGTGCACATCTTTCTTCTTATTCTAGACTCAATTATCACAAAATAACTATTACTGATTTAAGAAAATGAATAAAATCTTATAACAATGATTTCATACCTCACTAGATAATGTTTGTAATTGATTATTTCATATTTGATATTTAGGAAAAAGTAGATATCTCTAAAATTTCTTTTCAGGTTTTGCTTTAACTAAATAAACAATGATCCATGTTTATGTAATTTAAGAATTTCAAAAAGTCGTTGATTAGTACCAATATAAAATTTTAGAAGTTGTACCTTGTATTCGCATCAATGGATTGTGATTACAAAGGATCATATATAAAGTACTTCTTCGGTCTTTAATATAAGATCTAATTGTTGAATTAATCTTAGTTTTAAATGTAAAACATATTTCTCATATTTATTTTTTTTTTTAAAATTGTCTGATACTCTTCCAATCACAATCAAGTAGAAGGGAAAGATGAGATATTAAGAAAGATGATTATAGTGATTTAGGTAGAAAAAAACATATCATATTGCTTATAATTAACTAACTCCTTATTTTTTTAATTTAATCAAATTAGTTAAATAGGTCTTATATTAAAGACCAGAAGAATACAGACTTGGCTTAAATGCACGCACAAGACCGATTGTGACTAACAAGTCAAGCACCCCAATATTTTCCATATTTCCAAAGACTTCTGAAGTATTTGTTTGTTTCTTTGACATCTTCTGGCTAACGTTTTTTATGGGTAATCTCTAGTCATAGCCTGCCAAACTGGACCACAAAATGGAAGTTGTTTCGTGCGAAATGGTACATGACTTTGAGGTCTACTTACAAGTCAGTCATTCCATGTAGCTATGAATATTGGGTGGTTGGTATAATGAAGTCCTTAGACTTTTGATATATACGTTTGTGAACGGTAGGGACAGGATATGGCCTGCAAGATTGATTGTAAGCGAAATAATACGGTGAAAAAAGTACTCTTTTTGTCCTCAATATAAGATCTAATTGTTGAATTAATCTTAGTTCTAAATGTAAGACATATTTCTCATATTTATTAATTTTTGTTAAATTGTCTGATACTCTTCCAATCACAATCAAGTAGAAGGGAGAGAGGGGATATTAAGAAAGATGATTATAGTGTTTTAGAGAAAAAAAACAAATCATATTACTTATAATTAACTAACTCTCCTTATTTTTTTAATTTAATCAAATTAATTAAGTAGGTCTTATATTAAATACTAGAAGAATACAGACTTGGCTTAAATGCACGCACAAGACCGATTGTGACTAACAAGTCAAGCACCCCAATATTTTCCATATTTCCAAAGACTTCTGAAGTATTTGTTTGTTTCTTTGACATCTTGCTAACGTTTTTTATGGGTAATCTCTAGTCATAGCCTGCCAAACTGGACCACAAAATGGAAGTTGTTTCGTGCGAAATGGTACATGACTTTGAGGTCTACTCACAAGTCAGTCATTCCATGTAGCTATGAATATTGGGTGGTTGGTATAATGAAGTCCTTAGACTTTTGATATATACGTTTGTGAACGGTAGGGACAGGATATGGCCTGCAAGATTGACTGTAAGCGAAATAATGCAGTAAAAATGAAAATGTGGTTTAAGAAATTAAACAGAAAAAGGTTCTTCTCATCATCAACATTATTTATGGGGTTATTCTATAACCTATACAGTACGATGAAAATAAAAATAATTTCCTTGATGTGATAACAAGCCATTTGTAGTTCTTCATCATGATTTTCTTTTTCCTTCATCACATCAACTTCTACTAATGACCACTTAATGTTTGAAAAATCTACCATGCTTATGCCTAGTGAGTGCTCTTAATTAAATAAACATTATTTGACTATTAATGAGTGTACTAATAAAGGGAAAATAATAGAGAAATCATTTAATTTATCTTATTGAAATATAAATGAGATTTATTATGAAACATGTAAAAGTTTTTGTGACATTTCTTATGAATTGAGGGAGTAGCTTAGTAGTACATACCAAATGGGTCCTTAGTCATATTGAAACCTAAAAAGGCTACGTACAACTCCACTTTACAACTCTACTTCTAACGAAAAGAGCATCTTATTAAGCTTGAAACTTCTATAAATGGTATCTTATAACTCCTCTTGATTAATTTATAATTAAATATTTACTTAAGGATAATTTTTTAAAAGTAGTAATTTTATAACAATTTATATTATAAAAAATAAAGTATATTCTCTCTATCCATTATGATCGAGTAAATAATTAAAGATTTTTTTCCCTCTTCCATTCATGCTTTCTCTTTATTTGGTTGTTAACCCATAAATTTATTTGGGATTAGTGTTTTGCCAATGTCATTGTTTGGCTAGTCTCAGAAATTAAGATGTTATTTATATGCTTTAAAATTAAAACACTTGAAAGATTAATAAGTTTACTCTTATAGGACTTATTGGAAATTTCTAATTTTTTTTAATAACTTTAAAAACTCCTCAAATTCTTCCAAGAACATATTCTTTAAATTCTTAGAACATGTTTAGTTGGTATTTTCTAGGATTTAGATTTAGATTATATATTGTCTTCCCTTTTTTTCCCACGTGACTTCTTTATACTCCCAAATCAAATAATGTAATGTTAAATTCATGGTCATCTACTGAATTTCTATAGTGTTAATTTAAATTTAAGATTAAGATCTATTATGCAATTTTATGCTTTTAGATTAGTTTGCACATGTTTGTTTTTATTTTATTTCCTATGGCATGCATGCTTCTTAATTTGATCTTTAGTATAACATACGGTGTTTCATTTTCAGCCTATTGGTGCGAGAGCACCATATCTTCTTTCTCAATTTAATTATCGACAGAATAAACATTTTTTAAAGGAATTAACTAAAAGTTTTAGAATCTTCTAAGAGATGATTTCATACTTTACTAGCTAACATTTTTATTGATTATTTCAGACTTAATATTCGGGAAAAATTTGATAATATCTGAAATTCCATTCATGCTTTGCTTTAATTTAAAAATAACCTTGCCTATATAATTTTAAAGATTTCAAAATTCATGAATTATTTCTTTTCGATGTGTAAAAAAAAGCATCAATTATTTTTTCTGGTGTATAAAAGTTCATCAATTATTGCTAATATAAAATTTAACACATAACCAAATGAAGCTGTTTCCGGTCAGATGAATTGTAACTACAACTGCAAATTTGACTTTAATGCACAATAGACAGATTGTGTTTTGCAAGTAAAACATGCTAGTAGTTTCTCTATTTCCAAAGACTTTGATATATTTATTTGTTTCTTTGACATCTTCTTGGTAGCTAATTTCTTTGGGTAATCTCTAGGTATATTCACAAAAGTATTTGAAGAGTAACCGCTAAAATGATTTTCATTTCAACAATAAAATTCAAACTTGACACTCCTTTAAAATATGTGCTATATTATATTTGTATAAACTAAACCAACTTTAATTTTGTTAATATGTTATCCTTCAATATGATTTTCAAAATGCTTTAAAACAATTGCACAAATGATCCCTTCAAATTTGTGGCATAGAAAGTGGATTATCAGATTGAGTTTCTGTGCCTTTTGAAATATACATACAAAAATACAAACTTTTTTTTTTTGCCACATACAACAATCTATAAAATTGGAAAAAAAAAATAATTAAATTCTGCGCTATTCATATGTTTTTGAAGTCAACAGTGGTATTCTCTTTTGGGTAAACTAAAATGATATTACCAAATCAAAATTACGAACACACGCACACACGAGTTGATTCGTTTGAAATTGAGTGTGACTTTGAGGTCTACTTACAAGTCAAGCGCTCCATGTACCAATGCATACGTACAATCAATTAAAGTTTGTAGACTTTTGATAAACATTTTTTTTTTGGTTACAGACTTTTGATAAACATTTTGTTCATGCATGCTTCTTCCCACTAGTAATTATAATTTTTTTTTCTCTGTCTATGGCCTACAAGACTGACCATAAATGAAATAATGCAATGGAAATGAAAATGCGGTTCAGGAAGTGGAATTATACTCTCTCATTACTAACGTATTTATGGGGTCATTTCATCAACTTGTTTTTGGGGATAACTTTAATTTTTGGAATGCCGATTTCATCTATGCTCAACTCTTTGTTGGTATTAACTGGAATATATTTTGGTTTAGTGGTTGGTCAATATCTTTAATTTGTTTAGCTAGTCTTAAAGAAATTCAGATGTTATTTACACTTAGCTGTTATTTATAAATTTATTTTTGTGGATGTATTTTTCATTTTGAAAATTCCCTAATTAAAATAAATTGAAGGCTGCTTTTAATAAAATAGATGATACACTAGTTGAAAATTGCAAATTGAGACTACATCAAAATTAACATTTTAAAAAAAGGATAAGGTGATTAAATTCTCTAAAAGTATTCACACAAAAAACCCTGCATCTGAAGGTTTTTTGTCCCCCCTCTTATCTGCCATTATATAAATTTTTTTTATCTGTTATTGTATAAATATATGTATTATAACATGTTGTTCAGATTTGAGTTATTAGGTGTACAAAATAATCTTTGAGTTTCCATCCTGGAGCGTGTAATCTTGGCAAATACCATTTTTAATTATACAATTTACTTTACTATATGTGTATTGAAATATTACCTGGCAAAAAAAATGTTTATAGAAATATTAAAGCCACGCAAGACAAACAGAAGAGAATATAAATCAATTTTAAATGAAGTACAATACAAAAAAGTAAACAGCTTTTATTATTTGGAAGTCTGTAATTAATCACAATCACGCAATATATTTTATTTTAGTGTTCACTTTTTTATGGTTATTTTTTAATGCAGTCACGAGAGATGTCATTTTGCAATTTGAAATTTAACGTCCTCGCCTTGACTTTGATTTAGAATTGGAGAAGTATAAATGGACGTGTTTGTTAATCGCTGGATGCACAACACTTGCGAATTTGATAAGTCTGCTGTGCAAAACATGGAAAAACCTCTTCCCTTTGTTTTCCTTTTCTTTCTTCATTGCTTCATGTCTTGCTTAGCTTGGAGTCAAACAAACATGACTAGCGACATATCTGCACTTCTTTCCCTTAAATCCTATATCACTTTAGATCCACACAATTTCTTAGCTAATTGGTCTGTCTCTTCTTCTCCTTGTAGTTGGGCTGGTGTCACCTGCAATACTCATCATGGAAGGGTCCATTCCTTGATTCTTCGTAGCATGGATCTTAAGGGTAGCATATCTCCACAGCTAGGAAACCTCTCCTTCCTAGTTGATCTTGATATCAGTAAAAACAACTTTCATGGTCCAATTCCTCAAGACTTGGTTCAATTACGTCGATTGAGACTGTTCAACTTGAGCTATAATGACTTTCACGGACAAGTTCCAACATGGATAGGAGATTTATCTCTACTTGAGCAGTTGAGTTTTCGAAATAACAGTCTCAATGGGTTTATTCCATTATCTCTATTCAATCTATCAAGGTTGGAGACTTTGGATTGGAACTCTAATATCATTGAAGGTACCATCCCACCTGAGATAGGAAGTCTAAAGCAATTGAAGAATTTACAACTTTCAAGGAACAAACTTTCAGGAGCAATTCCCCAAACAATTTTCAACTTATCTTCACTTGAAGTGCTATGGTTGTCTTATAATAATTTGTCAGGTATGTTTGTATTAATTTTTATATTTATATTTGTGTTTGCTCAAAACTAGTCTATTTATTCATCTGGATATAAACTCTCAATAATCATGTGTTTGGGTGCGTTGAATGTGGTTTTTCTTTAATGATCCTTTGTTCTAATTTATAAAGTAGGGTGATAAAGCATAGAATTCAAGTTTTCATTATTAATATTGAATAACTCAGTTCTAATATTGATTTTTTTTTTGTCGATCTATGCAAATTATATCATTGTGAAAGAAAAATTTGTTTAAATTCTTAGGAATTACTTAGGTCATGACGTTTTAGAAGATATAGAATGGGTTTTATTTGTCATTACATACCAAACGGTTTTTGAGGATACTCCAAACCGCAGAAGACTTGTTCCTAAAAAATGCGACTTCTGCATTTTTTTTTTTTAGCATTTTATATTGATGAGATTTTTTTTTTCAATTTTTGAAATAAAAAGCTATGGCGAGTTGAATTTTAGAAGTTTAAAATAGTTAAGACGTGCTTTATGGCGATCCCTTATTCGAAACGTGCTTTGAACACATGGCACCAGCTGGGATTCCTTCTTTCTACTTTTTTGGTATTTTTCATTTCCCCCCATATTTCCTTTTCAATGGCAAGTTTTTTTGGTTTTCTTTTGTTATAGACAAGCCACTAGAATTTAATAAACACACATAATTATTATGCTTAGAGTGTGTAAAATTCGTAAATACCATTTTTTACTGTATGTTAATTGAAATTTTAAAAGGGCCCCATACACCGCTCCCTAGAGTCACAAGGAATTAAAATGTTGGAGTATTTCTTACTTTTATTAATGATATTTCTATCTTGGGTCACTTGTAATTAGCTGTTTATATTTAGCGACATCCTTATAAACCGAATAGTCTGTTTATTTATATATTTATTTTAGCTTCTCAAACTTTAAAAAAAAAAAAAACTTTAGATGTATTGAAAACAAATATAGCACACCACTCTAATTAATTTTAATTTGACGTAAATCACGAGAGATGTCATTTTCCCGGTTTGAAATTGAGTTTGCACTCCTTGACTTTGATTTGGGATTGGAGAAATATAAAATGATGTGTCTATTAATTTTTGGATGCTCGACACTTACAAATTGAATTCTCTATTTTTATCTTAATTATAACAGTTTGTTAGGTATGTTTTGAATGATTCTGGGGTTGTCTCCGTTTTTTTCTTTGTTTTTTTTTAGTTGTTATATTTTTGTGCATTTCTTACTGTTTTTTCCATCATTTTTCTATTCTTCTTAAAAGAATAAAAAACAATTTGGCATCCCAATTTTGAGATGGTTAGTAACCCTATACCATAGGGAAAAAGACTATTGGTATAATATTAGTCTGACGAGATCTTTTAAGGCTCATTATCAATCTTTGAAAACGATATTTATTATTATCATGCTATGACAAACTTTTTGAAGTTTTTTTAATTTAAAAAAAAAAAAAGAGTAAGCCTTACCAGCAACATGTTCGGAAAATGGAACATTTAATTTTAATTTGGATAATATAATTTCATGATATATTATTCACTTTTATTTTAAATAAGTTTGTAGATAACAAAAATAATTTTTTCGGAGTCTTCCAAAAAATATGTCCTTTGAAAGAAATGATGAATTGGCGTAAATCGGAAAAAGTAACAAAAATAAATTTAAATTAATCAAAATTACAGAAAAATAAACTGAACTGAAACATAAAGCAGTGGGATGAATCCCCATATCCAAAATATTTATTCTATGTTATTACCTGAGCTGAACGGAAAGGGTTATTTCTATTTTGAAAATAAGTATCGTTGTGTTTATTATTTAGAATGTACTAATGTTATTTCTCATATAAGAGCGCAAGTCTTACTATGTGTTTTCAAAAATGCAAATATGTCTCATGTACATAATATTTTTATCAACTACACAATGATCTTGAACTGTCCCTATATAGGACTTAGCTAGCTGGTGACGGATTTGATTTTTGAAAATAATTATATTTCTTAACACTGTCAGCTTACCTTTGTAAGGTTATATCTTATCCTTGAGTATATTTTCAAAATTGTTTTCAATAAAAATGTAGACATAAAATTCAACACTTGATTGACAAATATAACTATGAATTAAAAATACATACTTTAAAAAAATCTTCGGTATGCATGGTCAAACCCAACAGCAAGGAAAACAAAAACCTTAAAGAATCCACACTCTTAACTTTTCTTTCTTTTACTTTCTAGCATTTAACTTAAATTAATTGTTGATTATGTCTTTCAATATTTATACAGTGAAATAATAATTTTTGCTATGCATATTAATTATTTCAACAGCGGATTATTTGATCATTTTATTATAGTTAATGCGCGTGCTATGAAAGTTCATATTAACATATTGTTTATCATTTAATATATTGGAAGGAGCCATTCCAAATGAAATTGGTGATCTTCAACAGCTTCATACAATATATCTTGGAAGTAATCAGCTTTCAAGCACTATACCAACCTCCATATTTAATAGTTCAGTGCGACAATACATTGCACTAGCAATAAATTATTTATCTGGGAGTCTACCAACAAATGTTTGTTCTGGGCTTCCACAACTCAAATTATTTTATGTGCATGGAAATGATTTGTCTGGCAAAATACCCTCCATTTGGCATCAATGCAAGGAATTGGTAGAGTTGTCATTGGGGAATAACAAATTCAATGGAGGAAACATACCAACTGACATTGGAAATTTGACCAAACTTGAGTCGCTATACCTTAGAAGCAGCAACTTGCAAGGTAAGAGCTTTAATTATGTGTTTGTCTAAAATTTTGTTTTTACTATTTTGATAAGTCATTAATTTAATTTAAATATTACAAATTTAGTCAATAATAATTTTGCTAGATTAATTTTAAAGACATGGAACTTGATGCTTTCTTTTAATCTCAAGCTGGATATGCTTTCTTTTGTATATAATTTAATTTTCACACATGTCAAAACATGAAATAAAATATTTAAAATGAACAAAAATAAATTAATCAAAATTTGTAATTAACTTTCATGTGGTGCAGCATTGCTTCCGTGTCAGTTATTTTCCCCTCCATTTTGTTGTTGGAGGCCAATTATCCAGTGTCATGCATGAACCCATTTCCACTATTGCTGAATAATAATTTTCACTTCTCTCCAATTTTTCACCGGCATTCCTTTACATTATATATGTACTTTATGCATATTATACAAAAGTATTATAAAATTTTTAATTTTCCTATTTACAAGTCCATTCAGTGTTTTCACAAGAAGAGTTGTTAATGAATTATATTTAAATGCGAACCTCTTTACAAGTATTGAGATTATTATTTTTTATTTTTCTTCTTTTATTTCCTTTTTCTAATATTCTTCAATAATAAAATAAATTTAAAATGACATATTATCTGTTATTTCCTTATCATCGTTCATTTTTCTAGTGGAGGCTTGAATATGGCTAATGATTTATAATAACAAAGCAGCAATGATTTTTTATTTTCTTTCTGGTGATATTTTCTTCATTTTGAGGAAAACAAAGAAGTGATTTTTTTTGTCCTTTCATTCATTCATTCATATTCTTCGTTCATATAATGGGACTTATTTTAAGCTTGTGATTACAATGCCAAAATAAATGAAAGATAAGATTAACAACCGATGGGACCGCTTGATATTTAAAATGTGTAAGACATTTTTTTTTTAAAATTTTACTCTTAACTATCACATCATTTATACTTTGATCAATAAAATGGCTTCACCACGTATAATTTTTCCAGGAATCATTCCAAGTGACATTGGAAGCTTGACAAACCTCCAGAACCTTGATCTTAGCAACAACAGTTTGCAAGATCAGAATTTTAATTATATGACTGTCTTGGATCATGTGTCTATTTTTGTTTTGTTTTAATCTAGGGATGAAAAATAATTTTAAAATTAGATTCTGTTTTTGTTTTTTTCATTCATTTTAAAGAATCATGAGAAGGTCTGCGTTCATGGGAAAAATGCTTACAAAGAGCCATAACTTATTAACAAGTACATGTAATGTACGTGTTTGTCTGTTCATAAAATGCGGTTTATCTATTTTTCTCTTTATTTGGGAAAATACACATCTAATGGTGATACTTTCTTTTAATCCCAAAAGTGAATATTGCTTAATGCATATGTACATGTTTGTAACATGCTTACAGTGTGTTAATTGAAATTTATACGTATACACATATATTCATGTCTCACTTATATTCGCAAGGTGCCTTGTAGTAGTTGGGATTCCTTCTTTCTCTTTTTTTTTTTTTTTTCTATTTTTCATTTCCCCCACTTTTTCTATTCAATGGCATGTTTTTTCGTTTACTTTATAGACAATCCACTAGAATTTAATAATCACACATAATTATTATGCTTAGAGTTAGAGCCGGGAAAACGGGCTGAGCCCATCGGGCCGGCCCGTTTAGGCCCTGAAATTATGACGGCTGGGCTTGATATTTTTCCCTTCAAATGGGCAATAAGCTCTGGAGGGCCGAGGGCTTAAAAGGGCCGGCCCTACCGCAAGCGGGCCCTTTTAAGCCCTTTTTATATTTTTTTTGTTTTTTAAATTTTTTTATATAATTATAATATTATTAATTTTTTACATTGTTAATAATATTTCAAATATTTAGTTATTATTATCATTTTAAAATTAAATTTAGTGTTAGACAATAATTTATCCAATTAAATTTTTAAAAAATGTGTTAATTTGGACTTTAATAATGATTTGATTTATATTATATGCGTTGATATTTTTAAACTATATATATATATATTTGATAATAGAGTATTTTTATACTTATATAATTTGTGATTCTATAATTTGAATTAGAAATTCATGAGTTTCAACAACAATGTTTCTCACATTAAAGTAAAATAAGAGCTAGATTGTACAATTTAAAAGTAAAATTCCTATAAAGAAGAAAAACTTAATATTTTTGTTACGAAAGAAAAGCATACTTATGAAGAAGAGTAATTAATTATAGTGATGATGAAGTTTCAAAAGATTAATGATAGTGTTTATTTATTGTACAATTGCACTATAGATAAAACTTTTGGATGTTGTTATCTTGTTAATAAATTTTTTAGATATTCTTGGATGTTGATGGATATTTATATATGATGATATTTTATATTTGTGACTTAATTTTATTCATATTTATGTCTTTTTTTAATAATTTCATTGGTTTATTTTTATTTTTTTATAAAAGTTATGATAAATATAAAAAATAGTATTTTTTTTTCAAACGGGCCAAAAATCCGCGGGCCAGCCCCTAAGCCCTGTGGCTTAAGGGTCGGGCCTAGCAAATTAGGGTATTTTTGAAACTTCAGCCCTGGAGGCCCGGTCCTTTTAAGCCCATCAGCCCTGAAGGGCCGGCCCTGATTCCCAGTTCTACTTAGAGTGTGTAATATTCGCAAATACCATTTTTTACTGTATGTTAATTGAAATTTTGAAAGGGCCCCATACAACACTACTTAGGGTGTGTTTAGATGAAACCAAACCGTGGTTTGGAAAAGTGATTCTGGAGAATAGATTTTGGGAAGAATAGATTCTGGAAAGAATAAATGTTATGAAAAAAGTGATTTTGAGAAGTGAGAGTGTTTGGATAGTTGTTATCAGAAGCACTTTTTATATATACAAATCACTAAAAAAAAGACATAAGTTAATATGATAATTACAGAAAAAATAGATTTTATGATATATTTTAATTTGAAGAAATAAAATTGTTAATAATATATTTTTTATTAACATAATCAATAATACATAAGATAATATAATTAATAAATAATTAATATGTATATATATTTATAAAATATAAGATTAAATATGTTTATAAAAAAATATGTTTATAAAAAAAAAACAAGATACATATCTTATAAGCTCTCACACTCTCCCTTTTTTCTCCAAAAGCAAAAAATTTTTGCTTTTTTCAAAACCATGGTTTTGGAACCAAAACCACGGTATTGGCCCAAAACCACGGTTTGTGCAAATTGGATGGGTGTTTGGGTGACTTATCACCCAAACCATGGTTTGGGGTGTCACCCAAACGGTGCCTTAGAGTCACAAGGAATTAAAATACTGAAGTATTTCTTATTTGTACTAATGATATTTCTATCTTGGGTCACTTGTAATTAGCTGTTTATATTTAGCGATATCCTTATAATCCGAATAGTCTACTTATTTATATATTTATTTTAACTTCTCAAAATTAAAAAAAAAATTAGACATATTGAAAACAAATACAACATACCATTCTAAATAATTTAATTTGACGTAATCACAAGAGATGTCATTTTCCAGTTTGAAATTGAGTTTCCACTCCTTGACTTTGATTTGGGATTAGAGAAATATAAAATGATGTGTCTATTAATTTCTGGATGCTCGAAACTTACAAATTGAATTTTCTATTTTTATTTTAATTATAATAGTTTGTTAGTTATGTTTTGAATGATTCTGGTGTTGTCTCCATTGTTTTTTCCCTCTTTTTTAGGTTTTGTTATATTTTTGTGCACTTCTTCTTCTTTTTTTTTTCTAATCATTTTTCTATTCTTGTTAAGAGAGTAAAAAAGAATTTGTCATCCAAATTTTGAGATTTTTAGTGAGCTTGTACCATAGGAAAAAGAATATTGTTATAATATTAGTCCAAAGATATCTTTGAAGGTCCATTATCAATCTTTCAAAACGATGCCTATTATTATCATGTCATTAAAAAGTTTTTGAAGTTTTTTCTATTAAAAAATGAGTAAGCCTTGCGAGCAACATGTTTGTAAAACGGAACATTTTAATTTGGCTAATATGAAATATATATTAATTTTATGATATATTATTCACTTTTATCTTAAACTAGTTTTTAGATAACAAAAATCAATTTTTTTGCAGTCTTCCAACAAATATGTGTCTTGAAAAAATGGTGAATTGACATAAATCTTAAAAATAACAAAAATAAATTAAAATTAATCCAAATTACAGAAAAATAAACGGAACTGAAACGTAAAACCCAGGGTAATGAGTCTCCCATATACGTTCTCCAACATCAATTCATCCAAATATCTCATCAAATCACATATCCAAAATATTCATTCTATCGTTATTACCTATGCTGAATTGAAATGGTTATTTCTATTTTGAAAATAAGTATCGTTGTGTTTTATTATTTAGAATATACTTATGTTATTTCTCATATAAGAGCGCAAGCCTTGCGATATGTGTTTTTAAAAAATGCAAATATGTCTCATGTACAGATTATTTTTATCGACTATACCAATGATCTTAAATTGTCCCGATATAGGACTTAGTTAGCTAGTGACAAATTGAATTTTTGAAAATGATTATATCTGTTAACATTGTCAGCTTAGCTTTGTAAGGGTATCCCTTATCCTTCGGTATGCTATGAAAGTTGATATTGACATATTGTTTATCATTTCATATTCTTAGGAGCCATTCCAAATGAAATTGGTGATCTTCAGCAGCTTCATGCAATATATCTTGGAAGTAATCAGCTTTCAAGCACTATACCAACCTGCATGTTTAATAGTTCGGTACGACGATACATTGAACTTCACACCAATAATTTATCTGGGAGTCTGCCAACAAATGTGTGTTCTGGGCTTCCAAAACTTGAAATACTATATCTCTATCAAAATGATTTGTCTGGCGAGATACCCTCCATTTGGCATCAATGCAAGGAATTGGTAGAGTTATCATTAGGGGATAACAAGTTCAATGGAGGAAACATACCAAGTGACATTGGAAATTTGACCAAACTTGAGTGGCTACATCTTAGCAACAGCAACTTGCGAGGTAAGAGTTTTAATTCTGTGGTTGTCTTAAATTTTGTTTTTACTATTTTGATAAGTCATAAATTTAATTTAAATATTACAAACTTAGTGAATAATAATTTTGCTAGATTAATTTTAAAGACATGGAACTTGATGCTTGCTTTTAATCCCAAACTGGATGTGCTTTCTTTTATATATAATTTAATTTTCACACATGTCAAAACATGAAATAAAATATTTAAACTGAACAAAAATAATTAATCAAAATTTGTAGTTAACTTTCATGTGGTGTGGCGTTCCTTCCGTGTCGGTTATTTTCCCCTCCTTTTTGTTGTTGGCGGCAAGTTTTATTAAAATAAATCTAGTTCTATATTATCAGTTAGAGCATATCAGTGTTATTTTTCAAAATGAGTAAGCCTTGAACTATGTTATAAGAAAAAATATAAATTTTGTATCCAGTAGACATAACATGTAAATGAAATATATCATTAAACAAAGTAGAAAACTATTATTTACTGATATTATAAATTGCTAATACGCACAAGTATGTTAATTCATTCGCATTGAACTGGAACAATTTTCTGGCCAAAAAAATTGGAACAATTCTGTAAGTTCAATTCTTGGTAAAATTGAATAACGCTCTTGAACATAAAGATTTTCACCGGTAGTTTCTTAAGAATTATTTAATTTGAAGTTAAAAGAAACATCCAAAAAGCGGAAAAACGTAACAAATGTAGACTCATTATACATTATGTGGAACCTTTTTTTTTTCCCTGTTAAGCAAATATACTTAATGATTTGAAAAATTTTCAGATAAAAAAGCCTGAAATTATGATATTTTAATTTTTAAATAAATTGTTATCACGAGTGAAAGATAAAATAAAAGAGTGAACTTATATTATTTTTTTATTACAGTGTTACTTTTACTTTTAGCATCCACCTGGTATTACAGTGTTACTTTTAATTTTAGCAACCACCTGGTTCGGAGATTAAATCCCACCAACCCCACTGTCCTAGGCAAGGGGTTCCAAAGTTATTTAAAAAAATGGAAAATTTTTATAATTTTTCATGAATTTCAAAATTCTAATTTGATTTTTCTTCATTTTCTATAATTTTAAAGTATTACGCACCTGAATTGAAATAACATAATTCTATGTTTTTTTCCTGTGAAATTTTTGCTAATGAAGTCTCACTAAAATGAGTCATAAAAGGTCAAAAAGATAATATGAGTGAGGCTTATAATTAATTTAGGAATGAAAATTAAAAAAATTCATTAAATGATCCAACACGTCAGGAATGAAGCTTTATAAAAAAAAAAAAAATCAGTTCCTCTTAAAGATTTGATGTTTGTATTTTTCAATCGGTAGGAGCATGTCGTGGTAATGTTCAGTTACGAGTACTGGGCTTTATGCTCTCAAAGCCCATTTGCTAGTGTATGTGTTTTTGCATAAATATAGGCCAATTATCCAGTGTTATTCATGAACCCAGTTCCTCTTTCGCTCAACAATAGACAGATTTTGGTTCTCTCCATTTTTTTTTTGGCATCTCTTTACATTATATTTATACTTTGTGCATATTATACAAAAATATTATAAATTGTTTTATTTTCCTACTTATTATAAATTTTTTATTTTCCTATTTACAAGTCCATTCAGCGTTTTCACAAAGAGAGTTGTTAATGATTTATATTTAAATGCCAAGCTCTTTACGAGTATTGAGATTATTATTTCTTATTTTTCTTCTTTTATTTCCTTTTTTTAATATTCTTCAATAATCAAATAAATTTAAAATGAGATTTTATCTGTTATTTCTTTATCATCGTTCATTTTTCTAGTGGAGGCTTGAATATGGCTAATGATTTATAATAACAAAGCGGCAACGATTTTTTATTTTTTTCTGGTGATATTTTCTTCATTTTGAGGAAAACAAAAATGTGATTTTTTTTGTCCTTTCATTCATTCATTCATATTTTTCGTTTATATAATGGGACTTATGTTAAGCTTGTGATTACAATGCCAAAATAAAAGAAAGATAAGATCAACAACCAATGGGACCGCTTGATATTTAAAACGCGTAAGACATGTTTTTTAAAATCTTACTCTTAACTATCACATCATTTATATATACTTTGATCAATAAAATGGCTTCACCATGTATAATTTTCCCAGGAATCATTCCAAGTGAGATTGGAAACTTGACAAACCTCCAGACTCTTGTTCTTAGCAGCAACAATTTGCAAGGTCAGAATTTTAATTATATGACTATCTTATACCACGTGTGTATTTTTGTTTTGTTTTAATCTCCGGAATGAAAAATAACTTTAAAATGAGATTCTGTTTTTATTTCTTTCATTCATTTTAAAGAATCATGAAAAGGTTTGCGTTCATGAAAAAAAAAAAAAAGCTTAAAAAGAGTCATAACTTATTGACAAGTACTTGTGATGTTTGTGCTTGTCTGTTCATGAAATGTGGCTTATCTATTTTTCTCTTTATTTGGAAAAAGACACATCTAATGGTGATGTTGTCTTTTAATCCCAAAAGCGAATATTGCTTTGTGCATATATACGCGTGTTTGTAGCTTGCTTAGACTGTGTTAATTGAAATTTATACATATATACATATATTCATGTCGCGCATACATTCGTAGCGTGCTTTGAACACCGGTTTTTGTGTTTGTGTATATTACTTATGTGCAAACACTATCTTTTGTGTTTATAAATAAAGTATTCCATTTCTATTTTTTAAAGTGTAGGGGTTGTTAGAAGTCTTGTAAAGAATTTAAGTATAAAATAACTTATGCAATTCAAAACGTTGGTTAAAATTGATTAAAAATAATAAATATGTTAAATATATAACTTATTGTCCTAAAATATCCTCATTTATGGTAAGGCTTATAATTAATTTGGGAGGGAAAAAAAAAAGCATTAAATGATTCAACAAATCTGGAAACAAGCTTATTAAAAAAAAAAAAAGTCCCTCTTAAAGATTTGATGCTTATATTTTTTTACCTAGAGGGGGTATTGGGTTTTAGGCTCTCAGAGCCGAGTCTCTAGTGTCGGTGCTTCTATATAAATATGGGCCAATTATCCAGTGTCATGTATGAACTCATTTCCACTATTGCTGAATAATAATTTTCACCTCTCTCCAATTTTTCACCGGCATTCCTTCACATTATATATGTACTTTATGCATATTATACAAAAGTATTATAAAATTTGTAATTTTCCTATTTACAAGTCCATTCAGCGTTTTCACAAGAAGAGTTGTTAATGAATCATATTAAATGCCAACCTCTTTACAAGTATTGAGATTATTATTTCTTATTTTTCTTCTTTTATTTCCTTTTTTTTTTTATATTCTTCAATAATCAAATAAATTTAAAATGAGATTTTATCTGTTATTTCTTTATCATCGTTCATTTTTCTAGTGAAGGCTTGAATATGGCTAATGATTTATAATAACAAAGCGGCAACGATTTTTTTATTTTTTTTCTGGTGATATTTTCTTCATTTTGAGGAAAACAAAAATGTGACTTTTATATGACTGTGTTAGACCATATGCGTGTTTTTGTTTTTGTTTTAATCTTGAGAATAAAAAATAATTTGAAAATGAAAATTTGTTATTATTTTTTTCATTTGTGGAAGTATGTTATAACAGTTTATTAGGTGTATTTTGAATGAACCTGCGCTTTGGATATTGCTTTAGATTTTGTTTTATTTTTGGCCATTTCTTCTTCTTCTTCTTTTCAATCATTTTTCTATTTTTTTTTAAGAATAAAAAAATTTTGTCATCTGATTTTTGAAATGGTTAGTTATACCAATGGGAAAAAGAATATTATCATAATAATAGCCCAAACAGATCTTTTAGGCTGATTATCAATCTTTGAAAGCAAATGTTTATTTTTATACTCGTATAATTTAAAACTTTTGAAGCTTTTTCTTAAAAAAAAAGACTAAGCAAGCCTTACAAGCAACATGTTTGGAAATTAGAACATTTAATTTTAATTTGCATAACATAAAATATATATTAATTTTATTATTTAATATTAGTTTTTATTGTAAACTCATAATCTTATTTGTCGAATGAAACGGATGCAGCTTACATGATATATAAGAATTTCTCAGAATTAATTAATCCACAAATCTGAAAAAGATAGCAAAAATAAATCTAAAATTATAAATTAATCGAATTTAAATGACAGAATAATAAACTGAACTGAAGCATAAAACACAGTGTAATGAATTGAAAGGGTTTTTTTTTAAAAAAAAAAATAAGTATTTTTGTGTTTCTAAACGCGTAAGTCTTTTTGTGTGTTTCTAAAAGTGTAAGTCTCCCATGCACATAACATTTTTACTGAACCAATAATCTAAATTGGGCAATAAATATTGATAATGAATTGTTCCTGTATAGGACTTAGTTAGCTAGTAACAAATTTAATTTTTGAAAATAATTATATTTTTTTAACATTGTCAGATTAACTTTCTAAGGACATATCTTATCCTTAGGTATATTTTTTAAAATTTTTCAATAAAAATGCAGACAAAAAATGCAACTCCAGATTGAGAAATGTCATAATGTAAACATAAACGAAGAAATATATAATTTCAAAATTACCACAACGTCAGGTAAGAAATTTGATAGATAAAATTTGCTTTCCCCTTTTGTAATATTTATGCATCGATTAATCTGCATAACACAAACATTCAAGTTTTGGGGATCTGCGCGTAAGACACGTATAGTTATATATATATATATATATATATATATAGTACCTATAGGCGAGCAATATTTCCTGCTTTATTTTCCCTTTAAGGTTGGTACACTTATACAAATATATTATTGACTATTTTATTTTTCTATTTACAAGTCCATTCAGTGTTTTAACAATCAAAGTTGTTGTTAATGAATTCTATTTAAATGCCAACCTCTTTACAAGCATTAAGATTATCATTTCTTATTTTTATTATTTTCTTCTTTTTAATATTCTCCATGATAAAATAAATTTAAAATGAGGTTTTATCTTTTAATTTCATTAATATTGTATATATTCATAGCGGAGGCCGAGATACATAGCTCGTAAAACTAAAATGAGATTTTGTTTTTTGTCATTTTATTCATTATATTGTTGATTCATAGAATTTGGCTTATTGATAGCTTATGATTACAATGCCAAAATAAAAGAACTATAAGATCATGAACTGACGAACCACTTGATATTTATAACGTGGAAAATAAATGACTTGTTTGCTTCCTTTTTTTTTTAATTCTTTTTTCCAGAACAATTTCATAATTTTTTTAAAAATAAGTTTTGAGAATAAAAAGATGAAAAATATGTTTGGATGACGATTTTAAAAACCACATTTGAAACAAAAAAAAACATACAAAATCACATTGGGCAGTTTGATTTTATTAAAAAAAAAGTTAAAATGTGTTTTGGATCATTAGAAATATGTGTTTACTGTTTGTTTTTATATATAGAGTAATCCGTTTCTTTTCAACATGCTATGCAGTTTATGTGCTTTAAAAAAGTTTCGTATCTGTAATGTATGAGTGGACGCAATGCTTTTTTTTTTTTTTTTTAATGAAAGGATTTGCATTTGAAAAGATTTTTATGATACATCCAATTCTCTCATCAAAATATATATAACTCAATTCTTATCCTCTTTTAAATTGAAACAGGTGAGATTCCATCATCTCTCCTCAACATTTCTTCTTTAAGAATATTGAATTTAGTCAAAAACAATTTGAATGGTAGTCTTCCAATATCAACTGGCAATGGGACATTGTTGGAAGAATTATATTTATCATGGAACTTGTTTACAGGTATGGCCAATCGACCCATTTCTTTATTTTATGTTTTAAAGATTTTTATTTTTTATTTATACTTATTCTGTATTGCTTGCAAAATTTTTAATTGAGATTGCTTTAACCCTCAATTTGGATGGAGAGAAAAGTTTGGAGGAAAGAGAACTAGGAGAGAAAATAGGAGAGAAAAGTGGGAGGAAGAAAAAATGGGGGAGAAAATGGGGTGTGGGATTCGCCATATTTTCCTCTCAAACTTTCTCTCCACATGTGAAAAGAAAATGGGAAGAAAATACACCTTCCACTACTGCCCTCACATCTGCCCCTCTTTGTTATGATTTTTGTGAGTGAAACTCATGGCAAAACTGAACTTCACATTATAGCTGTTCTTATTATCCCCAGCGATATTGCTTCACATGTGAAAAGAAATTTAATGTTCAATTGATCTTTGATAGTAGAGGAGTCCTTTTTAAATTACTGTCGTCAACCTAAAAACTTTGTTATTTTCTATTAGTTTTAAGCCTTTAATTATCAAAATTCCATGTATTATTTATATGATTGTGTACGTGTGAGTTTATTAGGAAGTTGCGATGCTTGCCATACTACCATGCAATTAACAAATATTTTGTATTTATTTATAGGTGAAATTCCTTCATTTCTTTGGAAAATGCCTTGTTTGAGAATTGTTGAACTTGACAACAATCATTTAAAGGATAGTTTGCCAGAAGAAATGTGTCATCATCTCCCTTTACTTGAAGTCTTTGGTGTTGATGATAATCAATTAGAGGGAAGCATTCCAAGCTCAATAAGCAACTGCACATCTTTGAAAGAATTATATTTGGATGGTAACTCATTTACAGGTATGCACTTATGTGTGTTTGTTTTCTTCTTTTTAATATTTTATATGCACTTATGATAGTACTCATATGATTACAATCCCAAAATAACAAATAAAGCCAGGATTATGAATAGACAGAACATCATGATATTAGTAAGACCGAAAAGTTATATGAAAATAGTTTTTCCTTATTTAGTATATATTTTTTTGAGAAAAATTCTTTTTTATTATCTATAAATTGTAACAATTATATATTGTTTAATTATGCGTAACTTAAATTATATATAATATTTTTAAAAATTTATATCGTAGGAATTGAAAAAATGTACAACAAACAAAAAAATTATTTAGATAATTATAGAAAATCAATTACAAACAAAATTTAAATGACACTAAAAAAATGCTTATTCAAACAAATTTAAGTTCAAATTAATGAACGAGAATGCAACATGTTTTAAATAGTTAGTCAAATTTTTAAATCACATCATTCGAATTCATTTGAGTTTATAGAGGAACTGTTTTATGTTCAATTGTATGTGAAATTAGATAAATTTTTTACAATAGATCTGAAATTAAAAGCATACAAAATCAACAGGAGGGGGAAAGTATATTTTCATAATTTCTCACTTCAACTGTACCATAAAAAATCTCCTGGAGAGAAAAATGGCCGGGAAAAAAAAGTTTAATGCTTTATGACACACATGATTTATTGGCAACGCACAAAATATTTACGTAGTTAAACTTAACAGACTCACATGTAATTTGTTAAGAAATTTCCTTCCTCTTCCTAATATTAATAAGACACGTGAAGTTTTTTTAATAGTACACATGTATATTACTTCATGCAAATAATATGACCTGCTTTATTTTTTCTTCTTATAAGTCTATTCAATTATATTTGGTTGCCAACCTTTTTATAACCATGAGATTATTACATCTTATTTTTATTTTTCTTTATTTTTAAAATCATTTTTTCTAATAGACTAAATTTAAATTGGGATAATGTTTTTGATCATTCATTAATATCGCACTATTCCCAGTGGGGGGGGGTTTAAATGTAGCTAATAATTTACAATCCAAAATATCAAAAGATCAAATCATGAATTGATGGTTGTCTATGAGATCTTGTTTTTCGATATTAATTCATTCATACAATTCTAAAATAAAATAAAGATGGCGTCACGAGCTGATGGGGCCACTTTGATATTTAAAAAACTTGGAAGACAACATTATTCAAGTACTTTATATAATTTATACTCTAGTCAATGAAAAAGCTCAACATCGTATATAATATGCCCATGTGTTATGCGCACACACTCAAATATTCTATTGTTCTCCAATTAAGTTCAACTCTTTTTTTTTTTTAACACCTTGGACCTAATTAAAGAATACAACCTTTCGCTTTTTTTTTGGTGCCAATTTGGTCAATTGTTTCTTTTTCTATTTCACAAATTTAGTAATTTCCTATCGCACCATAAACTTTGATTTTTAAACAAATCTTCTATAACCATGACATCCCAAAGGTAGTCTTAAAAGATTTACCCTAATTTTTTTATTTTAAAAATTTTTCTAGGACTTAAAAAATAATAGAAATAAACTTATTTGTATATATTCCTCTTTGAGCTATATAAAAGTCATGATTCGCATCAATTTTTTACGTATAGGTTTTATACCTAGAGGCATGGGCAAACTTGATAAACTTGAAGTCTTAAGTTTGTGTTCCAATAATTTGAAAGGAGCTATTCCTCCCAGTATATTCAACATCTCAACATTAACAGACTTGCGCCTTCATAGGAATTCTCTTTCTGGCCTTCTCCCATCATATTTAGGAATTGGCCTTCCCAACTTGAAGATTCTACACTTGGACACAAACGAACTAATTGGACAAATTCCAAACAGTATATCAAATGCTTGTAACCTTATCACATTAGGTTTGTCATGGAATAAATTTAGCGGAGCTATACCTAAAGTACTCGGAAATTTAAGGAACTTGATGGAATTAGATTTGGATGGGAATAATTTGACTGGGTTCATTCCGAATATGGTTAACAAATTACATAGCCTTCAACGTTTAAGTCTCAGTGATAACAGATTGCAAGGGTCCATTATAAATGAACTTTGCCGACTCAAAAGTCTAAGTGAGTTGTATCTTGCCAACAACATATTTTCAGGAGCGATTCCAGGATGCCTCGAGAATACTTCATTGCGGAAGTTGAATTTTAGCTCTAACAAATTGACTTCTCATATACCCTCTTCTATTTGGAATCTCAAAGATATCTTGATTTTAGACATATCCTCCAATGCACTAAGTGGAACAATTTCACCAAAAGTATCAAACATGAGAGCAATTATACTACTAAATTTGTCCAGAAACCAAATATCAGGAAGCATCCCTGCAACTATGGGTAGCTTGCAAACTTTGCAAAGCCTATCTTTGGCTCACAACAAATTACAAGGACCTATATTTGAATCGCTTAATGGCATGATAAGCATTGAGTCCATGGATCTTTCCCATAATTATTTATCTGGTGTGATTCCAAAGTCTTTCGAGTCATTACTCTATCTTAAATACATCAATCTGTCCTATAATTTATTGCATGGAGAAATCCCAAATGGTGGGCCTTTTCAAAATTTTACAGCTCAGTCTTTTATGATGAATAAAGATCTTTGTGGGAAATCCCAACTACAAGTCCAACCATGCAAAAAAGAAAGGAATTACATGACAAAAAAAGTGAAGTTGTTGATAAAATGCTTACTTCCTATTGTGGTTGTCATTCTGGTTGTTTCATGCATTGTCTTTCTAAGACATAAGAGAGATGTGTATGCTAGTGGTTCAACCAACAATGAGTTAATAAATGTAGGGACACCAATTAGGATATCCTATTATGATCTTTTGCATGGAACAAATAGATTTGATGAGAGTAATCTTCTTGGCATTGGATATTATGGATCAGTATACAAAGCAACTCTTCCAAACGGAAGGATCGTTGCTGTTAAAGTATTTCGCTCAGACTTGGATGAAGCATTAAGGAGTTTTGATATTGAGTGTGTTGCAATATGCAATTTACGACACCGCAACCTTATTAAGAATATTAGTAGCTGCTCCAATGATCATTTCAAGTGTCTAATAATGGAGTTCATGTCAAATGGGAGTCTCGACAGATGGTTATACTCTCATAACAATTGTTTAGACATCCTAACAAGGTTGAATATAATGATTGATGTGGCAGTTGCGTTAGAATATCTTCATCATGGTTCTTCTACACCAGTTGTTCATTGTGATGTTAAACCAAGCAATGTCTTGTTAGATGAAAATATGGTGGCTCATCTCACTGATTTTGGTATAGCTAAATTGATGGGTGAAGAAGAGTTGGAAATTTATACAAAAACTTTAGCTACAATGGGTTATATGGCACCAGGTAATAATTTACTAACCAATTTTAGTTTTAATTGTTTGCATTTTTTTTGTTTACTATCTTATAAAAATAAATATTATTATTCAATTACTAACAAAATATTTGTTGTCTTGCATGCATGAGTTTATTGTATTAATACAGTTGGATTTTAACTACAAACACATTACATTCTTTTTTGACGAAATGGCATTTATACTGGCAATTCTACTTGATATATAGAGTATGGATCAAAAGGAGTTGTTTCCATTAAAGGAGATGTGTACAGCTATGGTATTTTGTTAATGGAAATGCTTACGAGAAAGAAGCCAACAGATGACATGTTTGCTGAAAGTCTAAGCTTAAAAGATTGGGTTAGCACATCAACACCTCATTCTGTCATTAGTATTCTAGATGCAAATTTGCTGCACAATCAAAATATTGGTGATGTATCACCACATATGTCATCAATTTTTGAGGTGGCATTAAATTGTTGCGTTGATTCACCTGAGGCACGACCTACAATGATTGATGTTGTGGTATCGATCAAAAAAAGCAAGTTTGCATTAATACAAATATTAGAGGCACCCCAAGTTAAATAATTGTTAAATAAAATTTTTTACTTTCTGTTTCTTGCCCCTTTGGTTTGGTTTATTTATGAGCTATGTAATAATCTTATCAAAGTCGAGTAAAGATGCTTACCATGCAAATGCATTAAGTGTTCAAAGTTTGAGTTTTTTCTTGACCATGTGTTTCGAACATCTCTTATTATAACCTGAAACCCTGGCGCAAGGGGGAAAAAAGAATAACAGAAATCTGAATACTCCACTTTTTTTCCCCGAAGATTCCAAATGCAAAATGGAATTTGATTTATTATAAATTTCATCATATAATTTTGTTACATCAAACAATCAAAAGGAAGGAAGGGATATTCTTAAGTGATTGATCCTGTATAATTTTGTTATTATAACATAGCAAAATTATTGTCACACAACTCATCACTCAGAGAATTTACGGGCAACTTTAAATAAAATCAAAACTTTAATATGTTTTTATAAAGCCTTCACGTAAAGACTTTAATATTAATTTCTGATAAGAATATAATTTTTTGAGCTTACTGACTATTATTTTCAGCAAAACCGATTTGCAATTTACTATATTCTAGTATAAATTCTTTTTCTAGGATGTTGGTATTTTTTGTTCCTATAGCATATTACTTGCTTATAAATTATGCATAATCAAGCATGCTAATATTCATTTAAATTAAAATCCCTTAAATAATAAATCTTAAGTAGATAAATTAGCAAAAACCTCTAGAAACTTCATAGTGAACTCCAATAACATCTAATGATTCTAAAAGTGAAGACCCTTAAATATAAAAAATTGCCCGTTTTAAATTCAAATTGTTAAATAATATTTCTATTTTAATTTGACAGGGTCAGTGTTATCATTTTGATATTCTATTTTTAAACGACTTAAGTATGCACATAGCTTAACAAAATCAAGCTTTTTTTTAGGAACTAAAATCAAGCTTATTCTCGTTCTTGTCACAACATTATCGTCACAAGTGGGTTGTGATGATGATGAACATTAGCAAAAGAATATTAGCATATCAATTTAGCCTTTCTTCTAGGTCCTTTTTGCAGTTCTCTATAGTTATTTTACTTCAAACATATTTAAAATTTTTTTGGTGAATATAGAAAATTATCTGCTTTTAACAAACTATACTACTATTTAAAGCAAAGTAGTTACAAAAAAGTTTGAATTAATAGGAGAAAGAGATGTGAGAAATAGTGACAATGTCGAGGAGCTTAGACGCAACCTATTTGTGACAAAAATGGGAGAGCAAGCTTGATTTTGCTAGAGTAAAAGTAGAGCTAAGTCATTTAAAAATAAAATAAAATAGTTACAAAATTCTAGGATTACTTATATTATACAATTACCATTACAAAACACATTATTAGGAGTATATAGTGTAATTAGAATTGTTTCTGTATACAGTATTAAGCCTTAGGTTCGTGAGTTCATGCCCAATGAGGTCTAGTTCAATTGTACAAATGTAAGTCTAGTCTTGTTAATAGCGTGCGGTATGGAGCTCATCATCCATAAGTTTAGTTGTAAGAACTGCATCCTCTCACCCAAACGGGAGGGGTTTGATTTCCCGTGGCGGTGCTTGAGGAGGCATTCTAGAACAGGAGTGCCTAGGTTAATGCCTAAGGGTATAATGTAGGTTCACCCTGCCTTTAGCTTGGTTTGAGCCCGAAACCCTGCCTAAAATTTATTTATTAAAAAAAAAAACGTGTATGCATTTTAAATTAGTTTAGTAGAATCATTTCAATTTCCATTCCAATGGCTTTGTGATCATGGCATTCGAGTCTAGGCTCTTCAAGATCCATCACCAAAATTTCAAGAGGGCCTAATAACGCAGGCCATCCTTATAATTGGGAATCCAAGAATGATCAAAAAACATCCAGAGAATAATGTTAGATGTGTATTCTCCTTCTCTCTTGAACCAAGGAACTCATAAATCCTCTTTTGAAGCAAGAAACACGTGAACCCTAGATCAGAAAACATGACCATGGCAGACGAGAAAGCATTTGGTGATTAATCTAGCCATCATCGCCCATCCACTCTACATCTCGTTGACACGTAAGGAGTCACAATCATTACTCTAATCTTGACTGGTAGTGAAAATTATTTGATTTGGAAGGTGATATTGTTACTCAAGGAAAGCACAAGATAAGCTTGGTGGATGGTTCTTGTAAGAAAGAGGATCAAGAGAACACCTTTGTGAGTAGCAGGTGAGGTGCAATGCAATAGCTCTTCCTTGGATTTTGAATTATGGCAAGGATTCGCCTAAAAGAAAAGTTTGATAAATTTTCAGGACCTTGGATATTCTCATTACGCTAAAAAATCAAATCACTTCAAGTTGATGAGTTAAGATAATGATATAAAAATACACGTGAAGTTTCTAAAATAGTGTGAAAATACATCTAAGGTTTCTAATAGCCATAGTATTTTTGCATTATTTTGGAAACTTTGTGTATGTTCTCATTATTATTATTTTTTTTACCTATCTGTTTGCCAAATAGTCAATGTTTGTTGACTTAATGACCATAGCATTTTTGCACTATTTTCATGTATACTTTGACAACTAAGAAAAGTTTTTCGTATTAGATACTCATGACAAAATACTTCATGGGCAGATATACACTTTAACCCTTTAGAATATTGGGTAATGCTCAAAAAATATTTCAGGATGCTGGATATACTAAAAATCAATAAATTTGAGAATACTGGATGCTTTTGAAAAAAATATTATAAGATTTTGGATGCACTAAAAATTAATCAATTATAGATGGGAAACATTTGAAAATTGGCAAACGTGACTCATCATAATCCACTGCTCAAAAAATTTGAAAAGCATAAACGTAGAATGCACACCTTTCATGATTGCCCACAGAAGGCATAGAATCCTAGGGCTATTCACGGGACGGATCGAGACCGGAACAGGCTCGTCTCGGTTCCGTCCCGATGAACAGTAACGGGACAAATTTTCTGTCCCGTGTCCCGGTCCGTCCCGGGGTTGTCCCGGTTCCGGTCGGGACGGGACGGATCCGGGACGGGACTGGGACGTCCCGAATTTATTTTTTTTAATTTTTTAAAAAAAATCTGATTTTTTTTAATTATATTTTTTTGGGCTTAAACCTTATAAAAACATCTTTTTATTTTCTTTTTTATTTGTTTGGGCACTTTTAAACCAAAGCTCAAAATATTACATATAATAGTTATTAAAAACTTTAAACAAAAGCTTTTAACAAAATAAAAACTTGCTAAAAATTCTAATCATCAATGATCCCAAATCATTAACAAATATAAAACTCTAAATAAATATTTCCATATTTACATACAATAGTCTCAAATCTTAAAAAAATATAGAAAAAAATGATATTATATAAATAGGATAAAAAATTAAAAAAATTTAAAAAAAAAAGAACCGGGACGGGACCGGGACAGGACAACCCTGTCCCGTGTCCCGTCCCGTCCCGGTTTGTCCCGTCCCGTCCCAATAAGACCGGGACGGGGACGGGCCGGCTTTGAACACCCCTATAGAATCCTCAACTCCCTCCGTACTTGCAGCAAACCAACTGTAATTTGGGACACTCATCACTTATTCTATTTTTTAAATTTATGAGTAAAGATTATTATTATTATCATTATTATTAAAATAACCATAGTGCAAAATTATTGTTTCTAGAGTTATGCGTTTATATTTTAGATAGTTATATTTGTCATGTTAGAGTATTATTATTTGACTGATGATGATAAAACTTTTTAAAAATTAAATATTTTAGCTATTTCAAATATAAAAATCTGATATTCAAAACCATTCTGTTAACTAAGGAATGAGAAAATGGGCTATTTCTCATCTATAAGAAAATGCACACACTTATTTTTCTATTTAGAATCACTGAAGAAGCAATCAATAAATAAAAATAGGAAGTACGAGAGAGAAAATAAATATCTATTTAAAATGTTGAAACCTAACGAATAAAAAGATAATCGGTTAATGGGATAGGGAAGTTATATAATTTTTTATATTATTTAATTTAAAATTTAAAATATTTATTAACACCACAAGATTAATGCAAATTTCAAATTTTAAAAATATATCATGGCTGTTATACATGCCATGATTTTTGGGGTTAAGAAAGCTACTTCATGCAATTCAAACATCAAATATATTAAATGTTTTAGACATATAAGTATCTGTGAGTCTTCGTCATAAGGGTCTTGGGAGGCTTTTGTCGGTAGAGGGACTTGTGACCTATTTGGTGGAGGTCTGACAGCACTCATAAGATTTAATAAAATGAGATATTTTTTATCTAATAAAAAATTAAGTAAAAAATGCATTATGAAGTGATGAATGCATATAAATAATTTAAATAAGCAACTCAACTAAAATAATCTAAATAGAAGTAATATGAGATAACTGTTAGATTCATTATGAGAGCTAATTGCCAAATATTAAGACATGATTAAAAAGAAATGTTTTAAAAAAATTAAGACACATTTATTACAAATAAGCAACTTAACTTATTATTTTAATATTCACAAATTAGTTATCTAGCTCTTATATGAATTAAAAATTGTTTCTTGTGAAATGGAGACTTTAAAGTCTACTAACAGATCAAGCACATCATACATCAACTAGTGGATGGTGTCAAATCCCGACTTTTGGATCTAGAAGTACCAGAATTAGCCTGAGATGGGCAGGCTACCAGACCTTTTTTGGCAGAGGTCCCAGAGATTTCCTGAAAGGACAGAGGGATTCCCAGAGACTAAATCACAAAAAGAAAGTTTTCTAGGACTGAGAAAAGAGAAAGTTAGGGACTCTAGTGAAATCTCGAGGCCCAAGAGTGAGAAATAGAGATGAATGCAGGCCAATAGTTATGTTGGAGGCCTAAATGATGTGAATTTTGACGTCAAGCCAAACCAGGGGCAAAATCATAATTTTGTAAAGTTTTAGGCTGGTAAGGGCAAAAATAAAAATTATATTAAAAAATCCCAGAAAAACCTCATAAAAAAGAAAATAGTAGGTTAAGGCCTGAACATTTCGAAAAAATTCCAGAAAAATAGGAATAAGGTTCAGAGGCCTGTATGAGGCTAAAAATGACAAAAATGCCCTTAGAAGGAAATTGTGGAATTCCCAGGATTTTGACTGATTTGGAATATTATTAAAAATGAATTATTTAAAGTATAAGGAGGCCTCAGATAATTGGAAGAAAATGGGAGAAAATACTTGAGAAATTATCACAGGTTTTAAAAATAATTTCACCCCTAGAAAGCGAAGAGGTTGGCTTTAATGGAATTTAAAGCATATTTACGTGTTATCCGAGAAAAGTCAAAGTCAAATGTCTAAAAGTTGACTTTTGACTTAAAAAAATTTAGAGAAATTCCCTGTGATGAATAGATAGTATTAGTACCTAAAAATAGATTCTCAGAGTCATAGACCGGTAGAGAGAATTCGGTTAAGATCACTCCGAATAAATATTATTAATTATTTTAATTATTTTAATTAAAGAATAAGGGAAGAGCATCACTCCCTCGTTGAGCATGTTATATAATGCCATGTGGATTTATTTGAGGTGAGAAAACAATACCATAACATGTCCCAGTGGTCTCGAGAAAGTCAAGACCCGAAAAAGTACCATATGCGGTGCAAAATGGCAAGATAGGTGGAGGAATACCTAAGGTTTGTATTTTGCACGAATTTTATATTAATTTCCTCCCTATTTTAATGCCAAAATGATGAAGGAATATGGAGGAGACAAGTCTACAATTAGATGGAAAAAGAAGGTATTACGTGTACGGCTTGATGCAAAACACATGTACGGTCGGATGCAAGACTCGTGTACGGTTTGATTAAAAGCATGTGGATTGATGATGTAAGCATGATGTCATCAAGATGATGTAATTATGATGTCATGGGACACTTATTACTATAAGATTAAAAGAGAAATGGACGGTCTAGATCAAGTAACACATTTTTAAGATCAACGGCTCAGATTCAGTCTTGTTTTCTATAAGTACCCCCTCCCCTCCCTCATTTTCATCCAATCTAGAGGAAACCTTAGAAAAGCTATAGAAAAATGGTTTCTAGAGAGAGAAAGAAGAGGGAGAAAGAAAGGCCAAGTGGTCATATTCACGGTTTTTGATGTAGTTTTCACTACCCTTGTTGTTGTTGAGCTTGGTTATAGATTTTAATGATTTTTAGGAGCTTGAAACCCTAGGGGATTATGCTGCACAAAATTCTTAAGAGTAGGGAAAGATGAAATTGATATTAGAATAATGTTCAAAGGCCTGAAAGGAACATGAATCAAGTGTTTTTATGCTGAAATTGGTTAATTTCTTGATTATCTAACTTGAGTAATATTTCGGCTAGGACTGGTTCTTGGGGCTAGGATTAGATTTTGATGATTTTGATGCTTTCAATGTATTTAAAATGAAAAAAATTGTGTGGGGTAAATGCGAGAAAACAAGTTTGGAAGCATTAAAATTGAAAATAGAAATTTTGGACTCTAAAGGCATACTATTCAGTCAAGGCTGGCTCACAGGGAAGGAGTTTGATTTTGATTATTTTAAACTTGGAAATGGATTTTACATACAAAATTGTGTGGGAATAGCATATGGAATTAATTTTTAAAATGTTAGAAATTAAGCTCAAAAGTTAGAAGTCAATATAGCTCAAAGAAAACAAAGTGTTGATGGTGTTGATTACCATAGCTCCAGTGAATGAATGGAAATGATGTGTTGATGCATGTAGGGTCATGAGACATTGAGGAATATAAATGGCAAAGGTTGAGCAAGCAACTTTAATGGTTGGTAGCAAAAGAGAGCAAGAGGAAGTAAAGAGAAAGTTTAAAGACACAAGGTAGCAAACTTTACCCTACTCTTATGTGCTTGGTATTTGCTTGCATGTATGACATATTTTGTATTTATATGGTTTTATGAACTCATGCATAGTGATTGTGAATATGTTTGAAATGTGTCATAGGCCTATGTGTTTTATGGTTAATGCATGATGATTACCAAACATGTCACTATGTTATAGAAATGTTAAGTTGCATGTTATAAATACCAAGCTTGCCATGTATGTTTAGGTGGTTATTGTTTGCTACTGAGATTCTCTCAAATCTCACTCCTCCCTAACCAACCATTTATGTCAAGTATGATGGATAATGATTGATTGAAGGAGAGCATGAGAAGGAAGGAGAAGAAAGTGGAGAATTATTCATGTTAATGAATGAAACTATTGGTTAATGTATAATTCTCCTATTATGTAAATTATGTATAAGAATGCCAATGATGTGATGTATTGGTTTAGAATATTTATGGCATGACTGGAAATGTATAAGAATGAATGGGAAAGATAAAACCCAAGTTATGCATGCCAAAACAATAAAAAGAATTAAAGCAAAAATTGTTTAATAGATAAAACGTAGGTCCTGGAGCAGTCAGTTTTTAGCTCCAGTTTGACCTATCAAACGTATGAGTTAAGCCATGAAACTTGGCAAACATATTACACACATCCCAAGCTTTAAAATGATAGTAGATTACCTCAATTGGATGTGTATACTAAGAGAGACAAGTTTCCAAAGTTGAGCCAAGAAAATTGGAAGTTCAAGAATTTACCAAATAAACAGTGATTTTCATGGATTAAACTATAAAAATTGGGTAAGGATAAGTCCAGTTTCATATTTTTTTCCTTGTGGAGAATTGAAAAAGCTTCAAATAAAATTTTGAACCATCTCAATATGATTTTTATAGGATTAATTATGATTTTTCAAAGTTGGACCTGTAATCCAAAATTTAAAGTGAATAGTAACCCAAGAGCTAATTGCAAATTTTCAATCTACTGGTTTCTTTCATGATCCACTTGAACCATAATGCTTCCAAATGCGTATTCTGAGGGGTTAAAGGAAGGATGTTTCAAATGGTCAGTATAACGTGTTTTATGGGATTATTTTATGATTATACAATATGGTAATATTGAAAATATGGTCATTGATGTGATGATGCTAAGCTATTTCTTTCTTCTATGGGACAATTTTTAATTTTTTTTTTGGTAGTAGTTCTTACGCTGCTCATAAGTCTAGCACATCAAGTGTCTATAATCATGACATAAATATATGCATTATAATATAGCCAAATGAGACTTGACCACAAACAATATTAATGCAGTAATAATGAAAATGTTGTCCCTGATATGATAGCAGAAGAAATTATACAATGCACAATTAATCTTTAAGTGATTTGTGTCCTAAATAAAGATTTTCTTATGGGCCAAACCCTTGTCGTCCAAATCAGAGTTATTAATTAAATCTAACAAAATCTTAAAGTTTCTATCATGCAGAATTGTGGGGCAATTCATCTATGCACATGCCTATAGCTGAAAATCTTGGCATTGTCACGCATATTAATTTATAGAGATAAAAGTCGGTTGAAAATCAAATTATTATAATAAAAATAATTTTCTCAACAAATATTGAAATAACGCGCATTGCAAGAAATACCTTTTACGTTTGTTTTTTCAGAAAATCATTTTGGGTTCTCAATGACGACATATAAAAGGGTCCTATACAATACTGCTTAGGATCACGTGGTATTCAAAGGTACAGGTGCTTTTGATTTTTACCAATGATGATACTTTTATCTCTTTATTATTGTACTATATTCTATCCTTAATATAAGAGCTACTTAATTAGTTTGAATAGATTAAAAAAATTAATTTAGTTATTTGCAACATATGTATTTTAGTTTTCCTGGAATACCTTTTTTCTAATTATGTGCATTATAGCTACCCTTAATGAAATTTTTTTTTTATTATGTGCAATTAATAAGGATATTTTAAAGAACAAATTAGAAATTTGGGAGACAAGATAATTGAGGTTTTATATTTATGATCAAAATAAATATGTTGTCTAGCATTTATATCTAGGACTAGAGATAGTAACTTATTAGAAATTTCTATGCTTGCGTAAATAAATTGAGGAGTTCCTTAAATTATTCAAAGAAGATATTCTTTAAATTCTGAACATGTTTAGGGGGCATTTTCTAGGATTTTGATTAGATTATATATTGTCTTTTTTCTAGACAACATTTTCATCATTCAAATTAATCATTAAATGACAAAATTAAGATTATTATATATGCAATCTTGATATTTTTATCGCATAATAATAAGCTAGTGATTTATTGAGTTTCGAAATTTGGATAAATAAGATATTTATTCATATGAAATTTAAAATAATAAAAAACTTAGTAAATCGATCTCTTTGCCAGAGAATTCTTCTCCTTCTTTGTACTATAGACACACATATGTTTTAAAATAATCAAAACTAAGAAACAAAATTACACTAAACGGTTTTCATAAATTATCTTCTATCATTTTTTTTTGTTGATAAAATGACCAATTCTCATTAATAATCAAGTCTGAAATTACAAGGCAGAGAGATAAGAAGGAGAAGAAGAATGAAAACGAGCATGATTATGCTGGTAGAAATTAAAATAACATACCCTAACCTGTTAAAAAGAGACCACATAATTAGCAATATCATTGAAAATGATGCATAGTGATCTCCTCTCAGATCTTGCCAACAATTGGCTAGATCCTTTTTTGTAGCCCATATTTCCAAGGGAGTAGAATTTGGGGCAAAGATATGAGTACGCATGATCCAGTGGAGGGCTGCTCGTACGCATATGAAGATGAAAGTGAAATCCCCGTGTTTTAACCATTTCCAAACAAAGTGTTGAATAGATTGACCTTGAAAACACCAACGTATGGCAAATATGATGATGTCTAGATTTAAGCCTATGAACAATTGGAGATGGCTCAACATTATGTTAAAAGTAATTGTTGTAATTCGGATATCTAGGTCTATTGTAGTCATATTGGGCTTGGGCTTACTTCTTATTCTTAAGCCCATTTTGGTCAGAAAGGTCTATTTAGGTAGTGGTTTCTGCTGTGTTATGTATGGACTCATATACTTTTCCATAATAGAAGGTATTATCCAGTTGCACAAACTCTCTAATTGTTTTCATGGCATCAGAGCTCAAGCTGGTCCATCAGTCATGTTTTGAGCCCATAAGATGAAGCCCAATTCAACTAGCCGTAAACCCAAGAACCGAAGTCCATCTCCACCTTGCGGTAACCCAAGGCTCCTTGTCTCTTTTCGTTGTTGCTGAATCAAGAAACCCTTGTGAAATCAAGAACATCGGTGACTGGCGACGGTGACCAACTTCATGGGGGAAGAAAAGGAATTGGCAAATTCAGCGGTTGATTTCACAAGCCCTCTCTTCCTTCACTTGTCCGACACACAGGGGATGTCCATCATTAGATTGATCCTCATGGGAAGCGACAACTACATAGTAAGGAGCAAGGCAATGATGATAGCTCTCTGAGGGAAGAATAAGATGGGATTTATAGACGGTTCCTACAAGAAGGGTGATCAAGATCTAAAGTTTCACAACCACTGGGAAAGGTGTAACGTGGTCGTTCTATCGTGGATATGGAGCTCGGTCTCTAAGGATCTTGCAAGCAGTTTGGTGTACTTTGAAGATGCATCATTCGCGTGGGGAGATCTCAAGGAGCGCTTTGACAAGATTTTCGGGTCACGTATATTCTTTCTCCACTGTGAAATTCACTCTCTCCGGTAAGGCGACCTTTCTATATCGAGCTATTACTCTCGGTTGAAAGAATTGTGGGAAGAACAGGGAAATTCAACGAAGCCTACATGAACGCTAGGAGTCGGATACTCCTAATGCAGCCCCTTCCAATTGTCAACCAAGCATATGTGATGGTCCTAGAGGATGAAGCATAGAGAAACATTGCAAGCCTAGAGAAAACAATTCCAAATAAAGGAATGGTAATGACTATGAAGGGAAGAGGTAGAGGAAAAGGTAGAGGAAGAGGTGGTCCCCTACCTGAATGTGACCACTGCCACAAGAAAGGTCACACGAGAGACAGTTGTTGGCAGATTGTTGGATTCCCTTCAAATTACAAAGGGAACAAAGGAAGACAGAACCAAGAAGGCAAAGGTAATCAAAGTGGTGGACATAGAGAAGAAGAGGCGCTCATTAACACTTCGACTGTGGTATCCCCCTAGCTTCACCCTGGGGCAGTACGAGAGATAGCTGGAAATTCTAAAGAAAGATTCAGAAACCAACGCCCATACACTCATTGGTATAGGTTTGCATGATCTTTCTATCACTAAATTGAATCATAGTAAATGGGTTATTGATTTTAGAGCCACCATACACATGTTTAGTGATTTAGGTTTATTAGATAGTTATAAAATGTATACTGGACCTATCAAACGTATAAGAATTCCTAATGGTGATAGATTTTCCGTAACTCACATAGGAGATGTTAAATTCCCTAATGGAATAGAATTAAGAGGAATTCTATATGCTGCTAAACTTCAGTTTAACCTAATATTTGTTTCTCAAATAACAAAAGAGACTCTTTGTGTTGTTTCTTTCTATCCTGATAAATGTACCTTATAGGGCCTTTTGGATGGGAAGATGAGGGGGATTGGTAGAGTAGATCATGGTTTATATTTGTTGAGATTGGAAAAGGATTATGCTTGTATGAACTCCATTCATGATTGTGACACTAATAAGTCTGTGGATTTGTGGCTTCTGCATGAAAGAATGGGGCATGCCACCCTCAATGTAATCAAACATATGGAAATACTGAAAAACAAATCTATAGCAATAAATAGAAGTTGTGATACCTGTTTTCAATCCAAACAGACAAAGCTCCCTTTTCCCTCTAGCTATATTAAAACTGTTAGATGCTTTGACCTGCTTCATATAGATGTTTGGGGACCCTAAAAGGTTCCTACACAAGCTGGATTTTAGTATTTTCTTACTATTGTGGATGACTTTTCTAGAGCTACATAGATTGATTTCATAAAAAGTAAATCTGAAACCACTCATCACATTAAAGCATTCTTTTCTTATGTTTTAACTCAGTTTAGTTCCCGTATTAAGAGGATAAGAAGTGATAATGGTAGTGAATTTGTTAAACATGATCTGAATAATTTTTTTAAAACAGAAGGTATCATCCATGAAACTACATGTCCTTATACCCCAAAACAAAATGGTATAGTTGAAAGAAACATCGAACTTTGATGCAAATCTCAAGGGGGTTAATCATTCAATCCAGTTTGCCTATTAGGTTTTGGGGAGAGTGTGTTTAAACTACTACCTACCTTGTTAACAGAATATCGAGTAGGATTTTGAGGCTTAAAAATCCTTATCAAATTGTTCATGGTCATGCTGCAGATTATAGTGATCTGAAAGTTTTTGGTTGCTTATGTTATACTACAGATCTGATTGTTACGAACAAATTTAAACCCAGGTCTATACCATGTATCTTCTTAGGTTATCCTCCTAACCAAAAGGGGTTTGTTTTATTAAATCTGAAAGATAATAGAATTTTTATAAGTGGGCATGTCAAGTTCCTTGAAAATGTTTTTCCTTTCAAAAATGGGAATAGCACTGATCAAGAGGGAGTGTCTAAGGAAATGAAACAAATGTTTTTCTTTGATGATTTTGATGATATCTATACGTCGTAAAGAGGATACCGAAATAGATACTAGACACGCTGAGGAAGAACGTTGGAGGTCACATCCAACCTAATGCTAATAGGGATGATTTAAACCAAACAGGAAGACCAAGTAGGTAGAGAAGGCCTCCCATATGGGCCAAGGATTACATCTGTAATATGACACAGTCTCTCTTAGGACAGTCCAATGTGAAACAGAACAATAAGTATAACTATAGGTACTCGATAGAGGATCATATTTCATGTGATAATATTTCTTCTTCTCATATGTGTTTTCTTTGTTCTATTGATGATGTTTTTGAACCTACTTATTATTGCAAGGCAGTTAAAGATCAGAATTGGGTTGCTGCCATGAAAAGTGAAATTCAAGCCTTAGAAGAAAATAAGACTTGGGATATAGTCCCAATGCCTAAAAATAAGAAACCAATTGGTTGTAAGTGGGTATATAAAATAAAATACAAACCTGATGGGACTATTGACAAGTAAAAAGCTAGATTGGTAGCAAAAGGATATAATCAAGTAGAAGGAGTTGATTATAATGAGACTTTTTCACTAGTTGTTAAAATGGTAACTGTAAGGACTGTTCTTAAGTTGGCTACTGTAAATGATTGGTCTTTATATCAAATGGATGTGAATAACGCTTTCTTGTAGGGAGACCTTAATAAAGAGTTATACATGACTATACCTCAAGGGTTTGGAAATCAAGGAAGTAACATGGTTTGTAAGCTCAAGAAATCTTTATATGGGCTTAAACAGGCTTCTAGGCAATAGAACCAAAAGTTATCTGTCATTATTAAGTGGGGATTTCTTAAAAGAAAATATGATTACTCATTATATTTTAAACATTATGATAATGGTTTAGTAATTATCTTGGTTTATGTAGATGATCTTTTGACAACTGGTAGTAATGAACAAAGAATTGAACAAGTTAAATGTTTCCTGCATAGTCATTTTAAAATCAAGGATCTAGGGATCATGAGGTATTTTTTGGGAATAGAAGTTGCTAGGTTCAAGGAGGGTATTATGCTTTCCCAAAGAAAATACATTCTAGACTTTCAGAAACTGGTATGAGTGGCTGTAAGACATTCACACTGCCTATGCCGCTGCATATGAAGAGAAGAAGCACCGAAAGGAGGACTTGCTTTAGGAACTAAGGAAGTATAGGAGACTAGTTGGTAAGCTAATTTACTTGACAATGACAAGGCCTAATATTTCTTTTCCTGTGCAGGTACTTAGTCAATTCATGCAGTCACCTATGAAGTCTCATTGGGCAGCAGCTCTAGAAGTACTAAGATATCTGAAGCAGTCACTTGGCCTTGGGATACGGTTAAGCTTGGATGGAGATCTGAACCTGAAATGCTTCTATGATTCAGATTGGGGGTTGTGCGAGACCACGAGGGGGTCAGTCATAGAGTATCTCCTTAAATAAGGAGATTCCCTCATTATCTGGAAAACTAAGAAGCAGACAATGTGTCAAGATCTTCAGCAGAAGCTGAATATTGAGCCTTGGGTTCAACTGTATTAGAAGTGATTTGGGTTAGAGGGTTGCTGTCAGATCTGGGAATCCCTATGCAAGATCTAGTTAATGTATTCTATGATAGCGGATCAGCAATATACATAGCTACAAACCTGGTATTCGATAAGCATACGAAGCATATCAAAATAGAATGTCACTTTGTAAGGGAGAAAGTGATAGAAGGACTTGTGAAGCTGCAGCATGTGAGATATGCAAATCAAGAGGCAGACATTCTAACCAAGGCTATAGGAAAGGAGACACAACTGAGGTTGCTTAGCAAATTAGGTGCTTGTGATTTGTTTTAGCCCCTAACTTGAGAGGGAGTGTTAAGAGTAATTCATGTAATTCGGATATTTGGGTCTGTTGTAGTCATATGGGGCTTGGGCTTACTTCTTATTCCTAAGCCCGTTTCGGTCAGACAGGTCTATTTAGGTAGTGGTTTTTGCTATATTATTTCTGGACTCATATTTTTCCATAATAGAAAGTATTATTTAGTTGCACAAACTCTCTGATTGTTTTCACATTAACCTTATCATGGGTCAAAAAAGCCAGATTACAAAAGGCTAGCATTGATTTAACTTCTTGAGTTACGGAGTCAAGGTCTGAAATTTTTTTTTTGGGATACCTGAGAGTCTGAAATTTTGCCTTCATAAGCATTAGTTCATGTTCATCACAATGTAATTGAAGCAGGGTACTTTTCAGCCATTTTGAAAAACGAAGAGCTTAATGGATTCCCTTAGACAAGCAATCAAACCAGACATCCCTTGAAAAGGAACAAGCATAGAATACATGGAACGGGGTTTTTTCCTCAAAGAAACCAAATAAACACTGACCAAATACATTTAGATGATGAGCACGAAGAATACCACAAGCAAGCAGTGCTTTATGGAGCAGTTTCTAAACAAGCCATAGGAATTTCCAAAAGGAATTTTTAATTCCTATGCAGTATTGCCTCAAGAAAATTGAGAAACCATCTTCTATCATATATATTTGTGTCTGACAAGATATGAGTTATATGATTGTATAAGATCTGTAAAAATAAAATAAAGCTACACTATGTACGTGTGTTTTGAAGTCAATTGGGGTATTTTTCTTAGGGTAAAATAAAATGATATTACCAAAATAATATGCGTGTACGTATAAGCTGTTTCATGTAAAATAAAGTGCCTGATAGTGTTTTGAGCAGGATTATTCCAATAGAATGATACCTGTGTCCAAGAAAAAAATTCCACAAGTAACTCTACCAAAATAAAAAGTAAAAAACTTGACTTAAAAAAACAAAAAAGAAAGGTAAAACAATTGAAACTTGAAACAGGATGTTAAGTTCAAGAGAGAATGACCAAAAAATACCCATTGAAATTCAAAAAGACAAAAAGGGCATGTAAATAAGTGAAAGGACTGAATGAGCATGAGGTATGAATTTGGGATTTTAAAATTTTAGCATAAAGACTAAAATGCCCTAGTCTTCACTCTTCAGGAAACCACAACTCGACTTCCTCCACTTAGTGAAACCAGCAAAACTAGAGCCCAGGTTCCTCTGCTCATTGAAAAGGGTCCTTTGAAGTTGCATTGCTACTATGAATAGTCTTCTTCTTACCATCTAAACCAAGGAACAACTTCCGTGAGATTGTCGTCACATGAGTGGATTGTCGTCATTAAAGTAACTCCCCTATTGTTGCTAAAACATTTTTCCGTTTACCCCTTTTAGTACATGTTTGAAAGTATTTGGTTAAAGCAGATTACAAAATAAACCCTTAGATTAAAAATTAAAAATTAAAAATTTAATTCTTGGGTTACTATTTACTAGTAAATTTCTATTTTTTGTCCAATTTTGAAAATCCATAACTATTTATAAAAAAAAAAATCATATTGAGGTTATTCAAGTCTCTATTTAAGACTCTTTCAATTTTCTATAAGAAAAAATATACTTATTAATTTATTTTCTTACTCATTCATTCCTAAATTATATGTAAATTTATACTATTCACATGGTCAAATAGTACATTTCTAGACTTTTCATCCTAAATTTAAACAATCATATATCTTAATACACATATCCATTTTAAGTGATATGCTACTTGTTTTAAAGCTTAGGATATGCATAATTGCTCACTAAATTTTATGGGTGGATTTATTCATTTACTATACTTTTGCTCTGTCTCAATATAATTGCTTATTATGAGATAGTTTATCCCTTTATTTGCATTATCATGCTATAATCCACCATTATCATGCATGCAATCATCCCATTTATTCATTAAATACTCTCATGCATTATCATAATCAATCATACATGCCATTCTCATCTTTCTTCATTACATAACATTAGAGGGATGTTCATGAATATTTTATCATGAAGAGTTACATAACATGATACTCCCTCCGTCCCTAATTATAAGATCCCCTTTTTTGAATGGATTTGTCCTTTTTTATAAGGTCTCTTTTGGGTTTGTCTGAATGTTTAATGCATTCTTACCTATTTTACCCCTAATAAATTTCATATATTGCATTGAAGAAAATAGATAAAAAATAAAAAAATATTGCGTTCAAGAGAAAGTTGACCGAGTGTATATCCTATTTATGACATGGGGGAGAGAGAACATTTCACTGGTTGGAGAAAACAAATGATGACCCTTCGTACTTTAACCTCATTGTTGCGTCCTCAAAGCTTTTCGTATTCATATGTTAGATGATACTACTTACTACGAGTACAGTAGAATACGCCATGGAAAATGCAATGATGGAGCATGGTTCAGCTGCTATAGCTTTGTACTCAAATCTCATCATTCCGGACTCCTTCGATAATGATGAGTTTCAACAGATGATGAAGAAGTAAGTTTTTCCAGCAAAGAAAAAACAGAGGCAGTTTCAAAGTCGAAAGGAAAGCCACTCCTAGATTTGAACAAGCTGCCAGAGGAAGCCATTACTATTGTGGAGGATTCTCTTGAGAAGGACGGCTATTCTGACATTAATGGTGAAGAAGCCAATTTGCCAGGGAAAGAGAAGTTTACTGAAAACGTGGTGGAACAGCCTAATGATACTCCTCCTGCAACATCAAGTGTCAACAAGAGGAAGTTGATGATCGACCTTAATGAATACCTTGAGGAAGGACCTGACTTTGGATTTAAAAGTCCAGCTTTAAACAAAGAGTTCTTGACTATGCTGAGGATTTATTTTGGTAGTTACCCTTAAGTTATAAAGAAGCCACATATTTGAGGAATATGCATTTCTCGGTTGTTTGCTTCCCCTTTTGAAGTTTGTGTTAAGACTTTATCTAGGTTATGATGATGTAGTTATTGGCCTGATGCTGGCATTCTTTTTGCATTCACTCAAGTATCAACATTGTTGCTTTATGGGCTGCGACATTAATTGAAAAATGCCTCTGAATCTAATCTCCTACTACATATTTAGCTTTTGAAGATAATTCATATGGCAAATTGGCTACATTGTTTACAATGATGGAATTTATCTAATTTGTTCCATAGATTATATGGGGTGCTCTCTTGCTAAATTGTTTAAGCTTTGTTACATTTCTTTTGATGCAAGCACTTATTTGGCCAAAGTTCTTTACTCTGCTCAATGATTTGGTCTTTCAGTCTGAGTGAATTTTAAGTTGTAAGATTTTTGTTCTTTGAGATGTACATAAAAATGCGATGCCCATAGTTTGTCTTATCGATCGAGTTGATACCCAAGATAGATGTAAATATCAGAGTAAAGGAAATCAATTTACAGCAACCATGAAACAAGTAATGTAGAAGAAAAAATGAAGTTGAAATGCTGAGGTACTAGTACCCAATAGAAGATGACAAAAACCATTGTTATATTAGCAAACCCCTTTGCAATTCAAAGGCTGTTACATAAACTGAACACTAAAAATATTAAACAAGGTAAACAGAAATTCTCCACTTAGCAAACTACAAAAGAAAGTTCCAAAATCTTAACTGCAATTATCTAGCAAGACCAAAGCATAATCCTTAAAGGTCATGTGCATCATCCATTCCTCATATCAGCCTCTATCCAACATCTTCTAAATAACGGCACACTTCTTCCACCAATAAAGAATCACAACTAAGTTGAGTTGGCAATCCATGTGGGTACTCCGCATCTTTCCTTAAGTGAGGCAATTTGTGATGGTTTGATCCCTTTGACTTCATTATTTCAATCATATTTGCTTAAAGTGTTATGAAAATTTTTTCTGAATTTCTTATTGAAAAAGCTTCAAATGATTTTTCCACTGCCTCAATAAGGCTGTCTATTGAGTTTGCAGCTTCCTGTTGTTGCAAAGACTGAATGGCACTGAAGAAGCCTAAATCCAACACATTCAGATCAGGAGAATTTGCTGGTTGATAGGTCAAACGTATGTCAAACCCACCTCCAGTAGCTGCTTGACAGAAATCTTCATCATCTATATGAACATGACACGGTGCATTATCCTGCTGGATAAAAATTGTCTTTCCTAAATCTTTTGTTGGCCATTTAGCTTTTATGGTCGATAAAACTTTATCAATTAACCACTTTTTATATACCTCTTTTGTAACAGAAGTAATTGGTTTCTTCTCTAATGTGCCTGTAACTCTATTAACACTTGTCCTTCTAGCTTCTTGTTCATAAACAAGTGGAAATACACCAATCTTTCCTGAGAATGGTTCTTTCCCTTTATCATCAAACCTGGGTCTAGCCACTGCAACCAAAAATATGACCTTCACAATAAAGTTTTTATTCTCGCATTTGCGATATGGCTCATCTTCATCTAGAAGTAAGTAACGGTTTAAGTTTTTTTTTTTTTTTATATAAAGATAGAACCATTTCTCATCAATGTGAATGACATTATGCATAGATTTAAATTTAGGATCATGAGGGATGCTACTCTCTTCAAGCATTGACAAGCAAAATCTAACACGAGCTATCTTGTTCTCCTCTTCAAGTGTGGCTTGCTTGCATTTGAACAACATTGGATATTTCCTGCCTTTACCATCCTTGCCAATGATGACTCCTTAATATTCAAAGCAAAAGCTACTGATCAAATTGTTTGCCGCTTCAGTGCTGGAACCTCTCGTAATGTTTCAATGTCCAAGTCAACCCTTTTTTGGCCACAATTTCTTGTCTTCGTGTGAGAAGAGTCCCCAACCTCCTTAACTTGCCTCCAAATGCGCTTAATGACAGATTTATGAACACCATATAATGAAGCTACTCTTTTTGCTGTCCCTCTTTTTAGTTTACCTTCATGACTTGAGTCCAATAACAAAAGAGATATTGCTCTCCTTTGTTCATTTGTTAGGAAGCCACGTTTTTTACAGCTTGGTTCACACTCAACAAAATCTGCACACAACAAAAATTATGGAAAAGTAGGATTTGTCCAAACAAAGAATTTGCTGAAAATGAAACAGCAGGATTTGTCCAAGATTATGGTTTATCAAATGAAGTACAATAAAAAAGGTACTCGAAACCAAATTGTAATAGGGAGATTTTCAATATTTGCATACATACAAGTTACATTATGTGGTTTATTTTCACATAAGACCTCTTCATCTTCTTCGCATGGGGTGTGTTGTCCTACTAAATGCACACCTTCTCCACATTCTAGGACAGGAAAACATCGGGTATGCCATTCTGCCAAGGAAAAACAAATTCATAAAGTAATATGTTAGGAAAACAAAGTAATACATCAACAAATCGAAAAACAGAGTAAGGTGTTAGGTTGCAAAAATATAGAAGAATTCATATTAATGAAACCAACGAGATGAAATGCATGCATCGTCTTCGACATCCACGCCAGGGAGTTGATTTAGATCAAATGGAATCATGTTATGTCTGGCATCATCTACAAAAACAGGGACCACATTTTCCACACTGCTGTTGTTAAATATAGGTGGTGCTTCAATGCCTTCCTATTCTAAGTAAGTAACATCAAGATTTAAGTCTATATCAACAGGCATGGGTGCTTGTAGTTGGTAGTAGTTGCCTGAAATATATCTTCTCCCTTTTTCACGGATGTCAGTTCAGTAAGGAATGTCGACTTGTTTTCTCCCGTGGCAACGGAATAGACGCTTCAAGCCCGCCTTTTTTTTGGCTTCAATTCTTTGGGAAAATCGTTTCCCTCCACATTTTTCAATATTTTCTTCTCTCTCCTTGCTTACTTTTTCCCATGTAATTCTTTATCCATACATTCTCTCTCTATTTATCTCATTATTACTCTCTTACATTTATTAGGGATATATTTAAAAAATATATATATATTTGTTACATATTAATTGCTTTTAACTAATTTTAACTGTTTTATTAAAAAACGCAATTTAGCCAAAAGGTTCTTATAATTAGGGGCAATGTAGTATCACATAACATAACATAACATTTCTTAAATCCTTCTCTTCTTATTGACTCCATATTTTTTCAATCGTCTTTCTTGCTTATGAAATCTATTATGATTGGTTAAGAGAGGGTGAGATTCGAAAAAAAATCTTAGGAGCAAACAATAACTACCTAAACATATATGGCAAGCTTGGCATTCATAACATGTTTACAACTTAACATCTTTATAATATAACAATATATTTGGAAATCATCATGCATTTGTCATAAAACACATAGGCCTATGACATACTTTAAACATATTCACATTCACAATGCATGAGATTATAAAATCACATAAACATACGAACGTGCCATGCATGCAAAAAAATACTAAGCACATAAGAGTAGGGTAAAATTTGCTACCTTTAGCCTTTATATCTAATCTTTCCTCTTGCTTCCAACCATCAAGATTGCTTAATCTGACCTTTCCCATTCATCTTCCTTGATATCTCATGGCCCTAAACACATTAACACGTTATTACCATTCATTTATTAGAGCCATGGAATCAAGGATATTCATACTTTGCTCTTTAACATACTTTAACGTCTAACTTTTGAGCTTTAATTTCAATCTTTTTAAAATTATAATCACTTGCTATTTTCCCATAATTTTACATGTAGAATCTATTTTTAAGCTTAAAATCAACAAAATCCAACTCCCTCCCTTTCATCTAGACATGGCCGAATACATAGGGTTTTTAGAGCAAAATTTCATTTTCAAGATCCAATGCTTTCAAGCTTGCTTTTTAAGTTGTACCCTACACAATTTTCCATTCTAAACACGTTGAAAGTATTGACATCATCAAATTCCAACTCTAACTTAAACCCTAGTCTTGGTCGAATTACATGTAGGTCAATAGGAGGTTGGATTTTTTGTAATCTCACCATAAAACAACTTGATTTTTGTTCTTTTCTATCTTTAAACACAGTTCTTGCATTAATTTCCTCTCGTTCTTACTTTATCAATTTTGTGCAGCTCCTCCTTTTAGGGTTTTCATGCTTTCAATGTCTATAGAACTCAAAACCAAGCTCAAAAACACAAGTAGCACTAGAATCAAGAGCTAGAATCATACCTTATACCTTGGTTGTTGCTTGATCCTTGCCCTTTCTTCTTCCTTTTTCTTTCTTTTTGGACAGTAAAACCGTCCCTCCTTAAGCTCTCAACTTCACCAAAATGTGCTCTTGAGGGGGAGGGGGTATTTATAAACATTTTGTTATGATTTCATCCTCCAAGTTGCTTGAAATTACAAGAGTCTTGTGACTTGATCTCTTGCTATCTATTCAAGCCTCTTGCCATGCGATCAAATCCCTTGCCATGCCACTTAAAATCTTGCCATGTGTCTTTGCATATTTAACATGTGACTGGTAAATATTATTTTAATCTTTTTTTGAAGTTTTGTCCTTAACAAATGGCATAATCCCAACCTTGTCTTCGTCATCAAATTATCATCAAAATAGGGAGGAAAATAAATAAGAACTCATGCATAATTATACCATTGGTTATTCTTCCATCTATTTCATAATTTTACACCATATCGGATATCTTTTCAAGTCTTGACTTATCCGGTATCACTAGTACATGTTTTGGTATCCTTTTCTCATCATAAATAACTCCATCTGGCATTATACATGCATGTACATAGAGAGAGAGATGCTTTTGTCCTTGTCTCTCTATTAAACATTTAATAATATTTATTTTAGAGTAAATTTGACTGAATTTTTTCTATTGGTCCATGACTTTGAGAGTCTATTTCTGGGTACCACTAACTCTTTTTTATCATAGGGAATTTCTTTGATTTTCTTAAGCCAAACTTTGAGCTGTAAGTAGTCTATTTTGACTTTTTCTAGATAGTGTATAAATAGGCTTTAAATTCTGTTAAAGCTCATATCTATGCATTACAGGGATAAAATCATTTTTAAAACCTACAATAATTCCTCAACTATTTATTCCTAATTTTTCCCAATCTTCTGACAGCTTCTGGTATTTTAAATAATTCAATTTCGACTAATAACTCATAATTAGCCAAAACCCTAGGAACTTTGTAATTTGCTCCAGGGGCATTTTAATCATTTTTAATGTCATACAGGCCTCAAGACCTCATTTCCTATTTTTGGGAATTTTTGAATTTTTTTGGGAATTTTGAGCATATTTTTCATCGTTATCCTTTCCAGCCAAAACTTTTCAAAATTACCATTAGGTCCTTCCTAGTGTTTAGCCCTATGAACCATCTCATCAAGGCGTCTGTCATATCCTACGACCCATATTCATCCCAATTTTCCATACTCAACCCTTGAGACTTTATTGAAGTCTCCATCTTTCTCATTCTTGGTCCTAGAAAACTCTCCTTGTCATTTAGTTCCTGAGATCTTCTATCCTATTTATATTCATCCCAATCCCGGGTTGTAAGGTGTTGAATAGGGAAGTAATAGAGGGTGATGTTGGCCGAAGGACTAAGGGAAAATTAATGTTTGAAGCTTTGAAAAGAAACAAGAATTCACATAGATTAGAATAGATTGGCCAAAAAAAAAAACATAGATTAGAATAGTATGTTAAGTTTCAATGATATATTACGTATTAATAAAGGGTTCAAGTTTATCAACATAGTAGCAAAAATAATGGGAAGCTTTAGAGATTAAATGATTGAAATTAGAGTTTTATTTCGTGGCTGTTTGGGGGAAGAGGAAATTAAACTAGGAATTGATTTTAAGAAGTTATGACTTAAGTCTGGAGAGTTTACAAAGATTATTTGAGGAAAATTTAAGAATTAATCTTTAATTTAATCTGGACAATTATTCCAAATTTCATTGAAAGGTTGTTTGGGGTTAAAGAATAATTAGGAATGAAGTCCAATTAACTATGGAGTATATACATGAGAATTTTTCTAAATTAAGATAAGTTTTTAACCAAGATGACTAGTTATTAAATAAGCTAAGTGGATAGAGTTATGAGGAAAAAGGAAAGCATTTCAAATGTCTTCAAAAGCATAATGTAAATATGAAATATGATCCAAAATGACCAACTATTAAGTAAGGGTAGAGTTTAAAGAGACTTGGGATTTAAAGAAAGTTATTTAATTTATAAATTATAATTAGATCAAGTATTGATCTACTCTCATGAATATGATAAGTTTTGACATCTGTATAAGCCCACCAAAGAAGTAGAAGGAAAGGAAGATTGTCACATCCCAAATTTTGGGCCTAGAAGTGCCAGAATTGGCCTGAAATAGGTAGACTACCAGACTCCTTATGGTAGGAGTCCCAGAGATTCCCTAGAAGGATAGAGGGTTTCATAGGGACTAAATCGCAAAGAGAAAGCTTTATAGGACTGAGAAAAGAGAAAGTTAGCGACTCAGAAGAAGTCTCGAGACCTAGGAATGAGAAATAGAGATAAATGTAGGCCAATAGTTATGTTGTAGGCCTCAATGAGGTGAATTTTGAAATTAAGCCAAACTAGGGGCAAAATCGTAATTTCACAAAGTTTTGGGCTGGGAAGGGCAAAAATGGAAATTATGCCCGAAAATCCCAGAAAAATCCCAAAAAATGGGAAATGGCAGGATAAGGCCTGAATAGCTTAGAAAAATTTTAGAAAAATAGGAATAAAGTTCAGAGGCCCGTACGAGGCTAAAAATGATGAAAATGCCCTTGAAAGGAAATTGTGGAATTCCCAGGGTTTTGACTGATTTTGAATATTATTGAAAATGAATTATTTAAAGTATAGGGAGGCCTCAGATAGTTGGAAGAAAATGGGAGGGAAATACTTGAGGATTTATCACAGGTTTTAAAAATAATTCCGTCCCCAAAAAGCAAAGAGATTGGTTTTAATGGAATTTAAAGCCTATTTACATACTATCCGGGGAAAGTCAAAGTCAAATATTTAAAGGTTGAACTTTGACTTAAGAAAAATTAGAAGAATTTTCCATGATGAATAAATAGTATTGGTACCAGGAGATAGATTCTCGGAGTTGTGGACGGTAGAAAAAATTCGGTCAAGATCACTCCGACATAAATATTATTAATTATTTTAATGGAAGAACAAGGGAAGAGCATCGCTCTCTCTCTTTGGGCATGTTATATAATGCAATGTGAATTTATTTGAGATGAGAAAATAGTGTCACAACATGTCCCAGTAGTCCTAGGTAAGTCAGGACCCGAAAAAATACCCTATACGGTGCATAATGGCAAGATAGGTGGAAGAATGCCTAAGGATTATATTTTGCACGAATTTTATATTAATTTCCTCTATATTTTAATGCCTTAATGATGAAGGAAAATGGAAGAGACAAGTGTACGGTGTGATGGGAAAAGAAGGTATTACGTGTACGGTCAGATGCAAGACACGTGTATGGTCAGATTAGAAGCATGTGGATTGATGATGTGAGCATGATATAATCATGATTAGGTAAGCATGATGTCATAGGACACTTGTCACCATAAGATCAAAAGAGAAAATGGACGGTCCAAATCAAGCCACACAATTTTAAGATCAACGGCCTAGATTCAGTCTTATTCTCTATAAATACCCCTCCCCACCCCTCCATTTCGTCCAAGCTCATGGAAACCTTGGGGAAGCTCTGGCAAAATGGTTTCTAGAGAGAGAAAGAAGAGGGAGAAAGAAAGGCCAAGTGGTCCTAGACAAGATCAAGCTCTAAAACAAGGTATGTTCATGGTTTCTGATATAGTTTTCACTACTCTTATTGTTGTTGAGCTTGTTTATGGATTTTAATGATTTTTGGGAGCTTGGAACCCTTGGGGGAGGTGCTGCACGAAATTGTTAAGGATAGGGGAAGATGAAATTTATGTTAGATTAATGTTCAACGGCTTGAAAAAAACACAAATCAGGTGGTTTTATGTTAAAATTAGTTGAATTTCATGATTGTGTAACTTGAGTACTGTTTCGGCCAGACCTGGTTCTTGTGCCTAGGATGTGATTTTGATGCTTCCAATATGTTTAAAATGAAAAATTGTGTGGGGATAAGATGAAAGAATGAAGTTCGAAGCATTGGAATCAAAACTGGAAATTAAGTGGCAGATTTCGTTTTTGGCCTAGAACCAGGGGAAGGAATTGAAGTTTGATGAATCTAAGCTCATATTTGGATTCTTTGGGTAAAATTGTGTAGGATTGGCCTAAGGGAACAATTCTTACAAAGTTAGAACGCTACATTATAAATTAAGAAAAAAGGGATTAAGTTTAAGGACATAGTCTTCCATATTGTGTAATTCTTGGTCCTAATGAGTAATATGACCTTTGTGGCTGTGATTAGGACCTTAGGGCATCCAAGAGAAGGTTTGGATGTGGTTGAGCAAGCAACTTTAATGGTTGGAAACAAAAACGGAGTAAGAAGAAAGCTTAAGGACACAAGGTAGCAAACTTGACCTTACTCTTATGTGCTTGGTATTTGTTTGCATGTATGGCATGTTTCTATGCTATATGATTGTATGAACTCATGTGTTGTGATTGTGAATGTGTTTGAATATACCATAGGCCTATCTGTTTTATGATAAATGCATGATGATTTCCAAACATGTCATTATGTTATAAAGATGTTAAGTTACAAGCATGTTATAAATGCTAAGCTTGCCATGTATGTTTGGGGTGGTTATTGTTTACTACTGAGATTCTCCCAAATCTCACCCTCCATTAACCAACCATAATAGGTGATATGATCAAGCGAAGGATACATGAAGTGGAAGCAAGGAAAGAAGAAAAGATTTGGAGAAATTTGTTGTATTTCGTTGTACAGTGTATATACTAATGTACATTGTAAATGTGCCATTGATGGTTTGTGATGATAAATGATAATTTTGGCTTGTGTAATTAGCTATGATAATTTATGGGAATGATTAGAGTATGAATAGAATGGTATTATGTATGGAAAGTTTTAATCATGAACTTTTAGTGCAAGTTAGCAGATAAGTTATCCCTGATTGAGCAATAGAATAGTGATAGAGTAGAAGTATGGAAAATGACTGACTCTGTCCATGAAATTTGGCATGATTAAAGTACACATCTTGAGCTTTAAAACAAGTGGTAGATCACTTAAAATGGATGTGTATGCTAAGAGTTATGATTACTCAAAGTTGGACTAAAAATCTAGAATTTAACCAGTAAATAGTAACCGAAGAACCAATTGCAAAGTTCAATCTACAGGCTTCTTTTGTGAATTGCTTGAACTATAATGCTTCCAAACACATACCCTGAGAGGTTAAAGGAAGGATGTTTCAAAGATGGTAAAATTTTTTTAGAGAACAGAGATTCGGGCAGTATCTTTCCTATCTTATAATTGTGTTTTGATTGTTGCATGTCTATTTGTGATATAATTCTATAGTTAAACGTGAGAACATGTAATTTTTTCCTTGCATGAATTATTTAGCCATGGCCATGAGTAGCTGATAGACATGGGGTAGTTTCTACCATTTAATTATCTACGCACTAGTTATTTCAGGTTGTCTATCTATTTATTTACGCATAGATGCTTTATTGCATAGCTTGCAAAGTTCTGTGTCTCCTTGGCTTGTGTTGCATGCTTTTATGTAATCTTGCATGATTATTTGATGGAAATTTCTGTTGTAGAGATTCTTTAGAATCTCACCCTCCCTTCCATGTCGTATAGCTTAGGCAAGTAGATCTAGAGGCAAGGAAATTGTAGTTGAAGAATGTGGGCATTAGAAGAAGCAGGAATGCCTGCTATGTTTGTATAAACTTTCATAATATGCTTATTTAGTTTATAATTATATATGTATGTAATATTTTGGCAAGTAATGTTTACTTGTACAAGTTTATATATCCCTCTATAAGGAGGGAGGGGGGAGTCACTACTAGGGCACAGGTAAGGGCCATCAACTGTGATGGCAAATATTCTGGTATAAAACTATGGATAGATTGCAGTACATAAATATTTACTTATAAAGGTTTTGGCTTCAATTAATGTTATTTTGAACCTGGGGTCTTACAGTTTGTTACAAGGTTAATCATGGTATAAAAGAACTGAGCGACTAGATAGGCTTCACTAAAAGTTTGAAGTTTTGCACAAAGTTTAATTCAATTTTACTGGATCGAACCTGTGTTTCGAATGTGATTTAAAAAGTTTTTAAAAAAATTTTCCAGGATTGAAACCTAGCTTTTAGTGATTTCATTGTTTTTCAAATTAAATCTTGTAGCATATTTAAGTTAGGTCTGACAATCATCAACTAGAAAATTAATTTTTCTACAATAAATTTGAATGATATTTACCTAACTCTTTTATGTGCGTGGGTACATGGATCAATGCTATGAAAGCTGATGAGAATGATAAATTGATTGCTCTTGTTACTGTTGAGGAAAGTATGATGTATTATGTATTGCTTATGGGTTTAATGCTTTGTTTTTTGAAAAGAGCTCAATCAGAGAAATAATAAAGGATTATAGATCCAAAAGAGATATATATGATACATAATACTTTCAATATGTGTGATAAAGGAAGACTTATGGGACTTTGTGTCACCCATCGCCATTATTCGTAATGAGACTTTCATCATAATAACAACAACGATAATAATATACCTTGAATTAATTTGATTCACTAACAACTATTGATATATTGTCTCTACAAACTCAACTAGCCCTAACCACTCTATACAAAATCACAAAATTGTACATAGATGCTTCTAAGACATCGTACAATTACTCGTTAGTATTGAAAGAGACATTTTTTATAGTATTAAAATTTAATTTACTTTAATTTATTTTATAAAATATGTATTCAATTTCTTAAAAAAAAAAATTATATACGTAGCATATAAAGCAAAGTGCAGAGGTATATGCACAATCTTGAAGCCCAACAATATACAATTTTCGCAGTCTATTAATCCAATAATCACGACCAATAATTTGAAACCTGGACTTGACTGGACGGTTGAACCAATTCGACTAGTGACTGGACACTTTACTGGCTTGGTTCACAATTTACCAGCTTGGTAAGTTCATTTAGAATCAGCTTTTGAGTCGATAATCGGATTTAAGCTGGGAACGCAGCAGTTTGATGGAAACCAGACTGTCAGAAACGAAGAAGAAGAAAGTGAATAGGAAAGAGGCACTACAAAAAAATTGACTTTCAGCGGCGACAAAAGTCACCGCTGAAAGTACAAAAGTCGCCACCGAAAGTTTTTGCGGCGACAAGTCGCCGCTGAAAAGTCGTTGCCGTAGCAGCCGTGGCTGAAAACTTTCAGTGGCGACTAAAAAGGTCGTTGCTAAAAGATACTTTCCGCGGTGACTTTTAGAAGTTTCGGCGGTGACAAATGTCGCCGCCGAAAACACTTTCAGCGGCGACAAAAAAGTCACCGCAGAAAACACTTTTGGCGGCGACAAAAAAGTCGCCGCAAAAAACACTTTCGGCGGTGACGCTCTTGTCGCCGCCGAAAGTGTTTTCTGCGGCGACTTTTTTGTCGCCGCTGAAAGTAATGCCTAAGAAGAATTGGCTTTACCAATGCCACGTTATCACCGCCGGTGCCACGTCATCGTCTCCGGCCGCCACGTCATTACCGTCGACCTCCACGTAGTCTTTCAGCGGCGACAAATGTCGCCGCCGAAAGTGTTTTCTGCGGCGACTTTTTTGTCGTCGCTGAAAGTAATGCCTAAGAAGAATTGGCTTTACCAATGCCATGTTATCACCGCCGGTGCCACGTCATCGTCTCCGGCTGCCACGTCATCACCGTCGACCTCCACGTCATCGCCATCGGCGGCCACGTCATCACCACCGACCGCCACATCATCACTAGCCACCTCCACGTCATTGCCACATCACTCCTCGCCACGTCATCGTCTAAATATTTTCACCTTAAATGTGTCTTCTTCCAAGTTCGAACTCGTGACCACCTCCTTTCATGTCCAACCTTCTTGCCGCTGAGCTAGATTGAATTTGTTTATTAATATTGTAAAATAAAATATATATTATTATATTATACTTTCAGCGGCGACAAAAAAAGTCGCCGCTGAAGGTCCGCTTTCGGCTGCGACACTTTTGTCGCCGCTGAAAGTCTTGGTTTTAATGGCGAACTTTCAGCGGTGACTTTTTTTGTCGCCGCTGAAAGTCCACTTTCGACGGCGACAAAAAAAGTCACCGCTGAAGGTCCACTTTCGGCAGCGACACTTTTGTCGCCGCTGAAAGTCTTGGTTTCAATGGCGAACTTTCAGCAGCGACGAAAAAAGTCACCGCTGAAAGTCCACTTTCAGCGGCGACAAAAAAAGTCGCCGCTGAAGGTCCACTTTCAGTGGTGACACTTTTGTCGTTGCTGAAAGTCTTGGTTTCAATGGCGAACTTTCAGCGGCGACAAAAAAAGTCGCCGCGGAAGGTCCACTTTCGGCAGCGACAAAAAATGTCGCCGCTGAAGGTCCACTTTCAGCAGCGACATTTTCGTCGCCGTTAAAAGTCTTAATTTCAGCGGCGACTTTTTGGTGTCGCCGCTGAAAGTCGTCGCCTAAAGTCTGTTTTTTTGTAGTGAGGGAAGGAAGAAAACAGAAGAAGAATGAGAGATAAACATTGACATTAACACATATCTACAACTTCCCTTCTTACCTGGTAACGTGAAAAATTAGCCATTCTTTTATAAGAAAGAGAAAGAAGAAGCATTGCCACCGGAGACCAAGAAGAACAGAGAAAAATGTGGAGAATGGAGAAGAAGAAAGATAGAGAAAATGACTATCAGACCTGTATATGCATGTGAGAATTCTTGAAAAACGTATTTTGGGGACATGTGAGTTATGAAGATTGTAGGTAGATTTGTTAGGCTGTAGCCATTCTCTTCGTTTTTTATTGTTTATATTTTTAGTTTTATGAATCTTTAAAATTTATTTACAATTATTTAACTCATTTTTGTTTTATTTAAAATAATTAATATAGAACATATGACCATGTTTAACTAGAGAACTTGATATAATAAATATAAAAAACTTGATGTAAATATTGTCCTCCTAAATTAATTGATAACTTAATATTTTATTTATCTATATATTATTATATAAACATATAATATTATTTTTAATTTAATTATTACACCGCCGTCGTAACCGCTAATCCAATTGATCCGACTAAATAAACTGTGACCTGTTGACCTCTCCGGTTTGACATCCCGTCTAACTTTTAAAACACTGATGACAACTTTGTAGCACGGCTCCCAGCACTAGTGCAAAATACCCCCTTTAGCTTCTGTTAAAAAGAACCTTTCGCTACAATATATGTACTGTAGTGGAAGCAACTGTAGCGGAAGGTAAGACTTACGGCTTCTGTTGTAAGAGAACAGAAGCCGTAGGTTGCCATACATATGGCTTCAGTTGCGCATAACTGAAGCCATATGTATTGACCTATGGCTTCTGTTCTATAAGAACAGAAGCCGTAGGTGCGCGATTATAACTTCTTTTGTGCATGTTGTGCATAATTGAAGCCATACATATTGACCCACAGCTTTTGTTCTTGTTGTGCATAAATGAGGCCATACATATTGACCTATGGATACGGCTTCTGTTCTGCAGAGAACAGAAGCCATACGTTGGACATATAGCTTCTGTTCTCTGCAGAACAGAAGCTGTAGGTTGGACATATGGCTTCTGTTCTCTGCAGAACAGAAGCCGTAGGTAACTTATGGCTTCTGTTATACGCTATAACAGAAGCCATATGTCTAGGTAGTGTTTTTTTAAAAATATTTTTAATTAAATAATAATTGCACTTAAAAACCTGTTAATACAACCAACTATATCTAATATTAAATATAACCACCAATTTACAACGTTTTTTTACAACCAAACCACATGAATTGTCAACAAAAGTATGAACCTAGTATTAACATGTTTAACAAAAGGATAAATATGTAGAACTTGCTATACATCACCTTCTATTCTAATTTTGTTAAATTCAAGAAATACTCTGACCATATGCTGCGTATTTCTCTCATCTGTAAATCAGAATATGGGTCCAAATTTTGAAAATGCTGCCAAATGGAAAAAATTGTAACATCAGTAATATTAAAAACAACTCAATATTTATACTAGAATTATTATTTTCATATAATATTATTACCTTGTGGAATGAGTTGGTTATACCCCCAGAGATGATTTCATACATATACCTCATCACATAATATCCACATTCCACATCTTTTAGTTGTTTATGGCACTACAAATATACACAAAACAAGAGTGATCAATATAATTAATCTCACCATTGTTTAAATTTAAAATACATACCTTTACATAAACCCAATTGACAAAACTTCGGCTATTCTTTCTCATCAATTTAGAGTGCATCTTCAAAGATCTATTTATATCAAATACTTGTAAGAAATTGATTTATAATGATAATATATTTGCAAAATAAAGTTACACACAATACTTACGATTCAAGAACTCCTTTCATATCTTCACTTACTTCCCATTGCAGAGAACAAAACCAATATATGGTCCAGTCAGATGGACAGATAACAGCAAGCCTCCAATGACCACTACAACATGAGTTAACATTAACACCATATCATTAAGAAAGTTTTTATTTAATTAAGAGGTGAATTAGAACGAAGTACCTTTCTATAATTGGTGCAAACCAACACTTTTTATTTCCTTCTTTAATCGTACTTCCAATGTATGATGTTCTCCCACTGAAAGTATTTCCGGTTGGTTGAATATGATGTGGACATAAGAATCCATAATTATTAGCCCTACCCAATTCTTTGCAAAGATTGTGGAGATACCTATAAGAATGAAAAATAAGTTAGTAAGAAAATTAAAAACAACATATATGTAAAGTTAAAATAAAATTCATACTTACATGAGACAAAATTGAATTATTGATATGTTTAGCAAATCAAAAGCAAGAAATTCAGCAACATCTCTCTTGAAGATTGTTAATTCAATAGCTCGCCCCACAATCTCTCTACTCATATTTAGTTGAACAGTATTGTCCATATCAACAAAAGCTAAAGCTAGCTGGCTCAAGCTATCTCGCTTTGGTTTGGCACTACGTTCAATAGCATGTTGAGGATTTGAATCAAAAGAATCCTTTGATTGGTAGACTTCCTAATCAATGACAAATATAAAATTAGAAATGCATACCATGTGAATTAGGAAGTGAAAGATCATAAATAATTCATACCTCAGTGGTAGTGGTAACTAGATGCCTTAGCCAAAGAATGAAATTATGTTTAGCTTGTCCCACTGTTTTTACCTCCTCATCAGGGAATGGCACTAATGCATTAGCATCCACAACCTCTTCAACCACCACCTTCACCTGGTAATCTAGAATCTCTTGATGATGGATCCTTGTTGCAAATTTGTATACCTTTCCATGTGCAACTAAACGTTTATTAGGATCCTCTACATAAAGCATACATGACACTTCTTCTGCCACACAACTACCTTTTGTACTTAGAGGCATAGAAGGTTGTTGTGCTTGCAAAGACTGCGAATGCATCGAACTAAAAGATTTCATCATTGATTCCATTTGCATAATTTTTTCTTGAAAATCTTTTTCTAGTGCTGTTACTCTTGCATCAGCTTTCTTTTCTGCTTCCTCTATCATCATTTGCACCTGCTGTAATGGTACACCTTTTGGGCCGTGATTAGAAGGTGGTGGTCCAAAGTATTCTCTAATACCGACACTTCTTGGTAATCCTCTAACGCGGCCAGGGTGCTCTTCCTTCTCTAATGCTGTGGTTAAGATATCCTGCCTACCAGTAGGAACAAAGGTTCCTTGAGTAACTGCTTCTTCCAAGGAGTCCTATGACAAGTAAATAGGAAATGCAATCAGAAAACTATTCCTTTAGCATATAACAAGTTTGTTAATTACAAAATACTTACAATCTTTTTTGCTACTTCTCTAGCCTTTTCAGTAAGAAACTCCCCTTTCTTATTCATTCGAGCTCTCTTCCATGCTTGAGCACGATTGACAGGAGATGGAGGAGAAACATCTCCATCATCCTTCGCCTCTGCAAGTTGTCTCTTAGCCTCCCATTTTTCTTCCATCATTTTGTTGTTCAGCAATGCATAACCTCCACGAGACAAGGTATGGGGGTATAGATTTTTTTCCTGTTTCTCCTTACCTCTTTTTCTTTTTTCCTAATAAAACAATGAAAAATATTTATAAAAAAGCAAACATTAAATAAATACTACTTTAACATCAAATTCTTCTTTTACTTACCAAAAAATCAGAATTGTATCTGCTTTCAACAAATTTCATCCATGTCATTTCATCAATATATGAGTATTTCTGCCAAGGCTTTTCAAAGTTACTGTCATCATCAACATCATGATCACTTTCACTGCCCTTTTCATTAAATATATAATTTCTTGTGAGTTTGGACTTAAAGTCCCTCCACCGCGCTGCTGCATAAGAGAGCCACTTCTCCTTCATAAACATTGTATCAGGTATGTCATAAGTAATCTGCAAAAGGAACACATGTAAGCAATAAAATTAGTAATAACATATACTACAATATAATAGCTAAATAAAAAGTAGATATAGGATGCAATGAGAGGTACCAGTATAGTATCCCAAACTTCATTTCTATCATTTTGTTTCACTTTATCCCATTCATCTATCAAAATGCTAATTTTTTGACGTGCAACAAGTGCAACAAAACTTCTAAATGTGTTCCCTTCTTTCCAATCAATTGGCTCTCCTCTCTTATCAAATTCAATATGAATCTTGCCTCCATCTGCTTGAGCTAATTTAGTAAGCCGTGTGACGCCTCTTTTACAATTTTTTGACTTTGTGGTTTTGTTGCCAATACTGGATGAATTCTCCATGTATACCTTTGAAAATAGGAATATAAATGAGTTCAATAACAAAAGAATAATAAATTAAAATTATAATCAAACATATCAAAAGAAACGATGTTGAAAAGCTTACACAAAAGTTAAAAACACCTCTACTAATATTGTTGTCATAAGAGTTTGATTAATTATGATTAAGTCTCCCATAAACCTTCATCATGATCAGTCCTTACGCCATACATATCATCTTCTTTATCACCATGCTCACTTGTTATGCTATGTACACCATCTTCTTTATCTTCTTCATCCAATTGAGGCATGGTTGACATAGAAAGAGGAGTCTCACCAATGTCACAATAAGATTCATCATTCTCTTCATAAGCAATCAGGCTTTTCCCATGTAGAACCACGGACCAATTTTTATCAATTGGATCTGTGACATAAAAGACTTGCTTTGCATGAACTGCCATAATAAAAGGATCCTCCTTATGACCTACTTTGTTAAGATTTATCAGTGCAAGACTTGACATATCTATTTTAACACCATTATTGCTATCAACCCATTTACACTTGAAAATTGGCACTTTGAATTTATAGTAGTCAATTTCCCATATTTCTTCAATAATCCCAAAATACTGCATGGATGCCCATTTAGGATTTTTATCTTTAGAACTAGAGAAGTGCATTGCTTCTGCAACTACCATAACACCGCTGTTTTGCATAGTGCTCTTATCATCTTGATATTTTGTGTAGAATGAATAGCCATTGATGTCATATCCACTCCAAGTTGTGACATTATAGTTAGGCCCACTAGCTAGCCATCTTACTGTATCAGAAACATTGAACTTTTGACGATCTTGCTTTACCTTTGCCTTAAACCAAAGCGAGAAACATTTATTGTGCTCACTTAGCAACCATTTATCTGCCTTTTTAGGGTTTTGAACCCTTAATTCCTCTTTATGCTCAAACAAGTAATCTTGAACTTCATCAATGTTATTTAAGATGTACATATGCGCTTGTTCTACATCATCACGCTTCATAGGCCTCACATTAAACCCTCGCGTCCCTTGACCTGCAACTCTCATTCCCTTATGGCGAGACTCAGGAAGTCCTATAGGTTTTATTCCAGATAGGTATTCAGTACAAAACTCAACAACCTCTTCAGCAACATATCTTTCAACAATAGACGCTTCAGGTCGATGTGGGTTCTTCACATACCCTTTAAGGATTTTCATATATCGCTCAAATGGGTACATCCAACGCAAATAAACTGGGCCACACAACTTTATCTCTCTCACCAAATGTATAATTAGATGTACCATGATATCAAAAAATGACGGCACAAAGTACATTTCAAGTTGGCATAAGGTAATGACAATATCATTCTGCAATTCATCCAATTTCTCTGGGTCAATGACTTTACTACATATGGCATTGAAGAAGGAACATAATCTAATTATTGTATTTCTCACCTTTTTCTCTAATATGTCTCGAATTGCTATTGGTAAGAATTGTTGCATCAAAATGTGGTAATCATGGGACTTCATGCCTACTAATTTTAAATCCTTCATTGATACAAGCTTTTTGATATTTGAAGAATATCCTTGTGGCACCTTAATACTTTGTAGACATTGACAAAAGCTTTTTTTCTCTCTTTTCGACAAAGTATGATAGGCTGGGGGCATGTAAGTTCTCTTTCCATCAGTTCTTGGACCCAAGTGTGTTCGAATCCCCATTTCAAGTAAGTCTAATCTTGCTTTCTTACCATCCTTGCTCTTTCCCTTTATATTTAATAGTGTTCCAATTAGACTTTCACACACATTTTTTTTCACATGCATCACATCAATACTATGCTTTACCTCAAGATATTTCCAATAAGGGAGATCAAAAAAGATAGACTTCTTCTTCCAGAGATTCTTCTTAGTTACTCTTTTTTGGCTTTTACCCAATACTGTATCAATGTCTTTCACCCGTTCATATACTTGGTCTGCAGTAAGTGGCTCTGGAGGGTCCCTATACTCTTGAAAGCCATTAAATTCCTTTTTCTTCCTTCGATAAGGGTGTCCTGGTTCAAGAAATCTTCGATGACCAAGATAAACTGTCTTCTTTCCATGTGATAACTGCTGGTGAGATGTCCTGTCTTCACATATAGGGCATGCATTGTGCCCTTTAACACTATATCCGGATAAGTTTCCATAAGCAGGAAAATCATTTATTGTGCAAAAAATCATAGCTCTTAACTTAAAAGACTCTTCATGATATGCATCAAATACATCTACACCTACCTCCCACATCATCTTCAAATCATCAATCAACGGTGCTAGATAAACATCTATATCATTTCCTGGCTGTCTTGGGCCAGAAATCATCAAAGATAACATAATATACTTGCGTTTCATACACAACCAAGGAGGTAGATTATAAATCACTAAGAGAACAGGCCATGAGCTATGTTGACTGTTAAGATTTCCATAAGGATTCATCCCATCTGTGCAAAGTCCAAGCCTAAGATTCCTAGGCTCATTACTAAATTCAGAAAATAATTGATTAAACCTTTTCCATTGAGAAGAATCAGCAGGATGTCGAAGCATTCCGTCAGTTTTCCTTTCTTCAACATGCCATCTCAACTTCTTTGCCTCATTTGCATTAGCAAATAAACGTTTAAATCTTGGTATTATAGGAAGATACCACAATACCTTTGCAGGAGGCCCCTTAGAAATAACATCACCACCCTCCATCTCTTTTACTTTATAACGTGATGTCCCACAGACCGGACATGCATCCAGCTCATCATATGCTTTTCTATATAATACACAGTCATTGGGGCAAGCATGTATCTTTTTATATCCTAATCCCATTGGACACAATATCTTCTTTGCCTCATAATTACGATCTGGAAGTATATTACCTTCTGGAAGCATATCTTTCAACAATATAAGCAACTCTGTGAAACTCTTATTACTCCACCCATTTTTTGCTTTTAAGTTGACTAGCTTTAACACTGCTGTCAACCTTGTGTACTTTGTACACCCAGGATATAAAGGCTTTTCGGCATCATTGCACAAGTTACTATATTTATGTAATTGCTCAACAACATCAACACCTACATCATGAATCATATCTTCCACTCGCTCATCCATATCCATATCATCTTTCTCAATCTGGCACACTTTATGTTTTTTAGACTCACCATGCAATACCCATTGTCTATATGCTTTGTAGAACCCAAAACAAATCAAGTGATCCTTTATTTCTGTTGTAACTTGTCGCAACCCATTCATACATTTAACACAAGGACAATAAAACAATCCATTGTTATTAGGAACATTATTCTTTGCAAATTCCAAAAACTGATCCACCCCACGCTCATATTCGTCACTTGTTCGTAGAGCGTCAATCCAACTACGATCCATGATTACCTAAATCAAATATCAACACCTTATTATTTTTTAAGGTAATAAAAAACCCAGCAGCATGACAGCTTAAAAAATGACGTCTCCCATGCATTAAACCCTCAATTTAACCTTGTTATCTCCTAATCAAACATATATTCCAGCAAATCTCAATGGTATTTCTCATTTACACTAACTCCAGAGCAATGTGACTTTTATCAACTCTGATCAAATTTAATTCAACTTCAAAGCTATACATTACAAATTCTAACTTCATTCAAACTCTATAAGTTCTAATTCAACTTCAAAGCAATATGATACCAAATGAAACAACAGGGCAAGTTTTCAGAGTCAATATGATATTCTAACAAATATAATCTCAATAATACTCATCAATACTAACTCTAGAAAAAAAGTGACAATTATCAAATATCATCGAAAAAACTTTGGTCAAAGAATGATTAAAATTTTATTAATATGAGAAATTATATATTATAAAAAAATGCATTATTTATTTGTAACCAAAGTAATTTCGTGCATGTTACATCAAGTATTATGCATATGCATCAATTCTATTTCACATTATCATCTATTTTTGTCCCTTTTCGACATATATAATAAATTAAATCAAATCAAACATATTTAGTCCTCAAGTATAACAGCTCATCTATATATTCGTTTTTGTTTCTATCAAATTGACTGGTATTGGTTCAGCAACAGATCAATCAAGAACAATAGGAACAGAAGAAGATGCACCAACGACATCCCTTATCCCATTCCTGAATAGGGTCAGAATGGAAGCGATGCGAGCTATACCTCATTCCTTTACTTTTATTCGTTTTTGTTTCTATCAAATGAATTGGTTCAATGACCACTGCTCCATTTTCCTAGTTTGATCAGAATGTAATTTTCGCATAACATAGTGACATTTAATACAAAAAAAGACATTCACATTCTGGACAGCATCCCTTCGTGTAGAACAAAAATTTCGACTCCTAAGTCACGGTAAGGATTAGTCATCACGTTAGCAAGTAAAACCCATTCAACCAAATAATTTCTCATCTCATTTACAGCTGCCAAACTAGCATTCTATGTACAATAAACAGCAGGCTGGTGGAAAATCCCATAGCAACAATTTAAAAAAAAAAACCGAACGAACAGAGTATACGGCAATCACACGATTCTTCAACAGAGCAAACAATTTTTCAGTTTCAGCAATCAGCAAAACTAAAATACTCACTAGAACCTAAGCTTCAAACAAATTACTGTCAACGCACGGCACTGAGATATACAAGACCTAAGGCATCAGCGACGACGGTGAGGAGGAAAGAACAGAGCAGCTTCGGTGATACCCAAATGTCGATGAAGGAAGATTCCAAGTGCCACCCAAAGATAGATAAAGAGGAAGATGAGACCCCCGAACCTGTTCGAACCCAACGTGAAGAAGAAGAACACCAGCCCCAACTGCTACCTTGAAGACAGAACGAAGAAGGCGAGACCCGGAACCAATTCAAAGATAGAACAAAAGGAAGGCAAGACGATCAGCTCGAGACCCACGGTACACTGATTAAACTTCCGACCAGACCCACTCGACGACCCACGAAGACGGATATGGAGGAATGGGGCAAGAAGAACCCAGAGTTGATGACCATATACTGAAGACGGGAAGACGTGCTGATGAAAATATGGAGGGAAGGGGGGAAACGATCAGCTCGAGACCCACGGGACACTGATTAAACTTCCGGCGAGACCCACTTGAACACCCGCAAAGACAGACATGGAGGAACGGGGCAAGAAGAACCCAGAGCTGATGACTGTACACGGAAGACTGGAAGGCGCGCTGATGAAAATATGGAGGGAAGCGGGGATTTTTTTTTTTTAAGTTGCTGAACGTGTTATGGCTTCAGGCCCGAAATGGGACTGAAGCCATATGCACCATACGGCTGCTGGTAATGGGCCAGACGCAGTAGGCCTTTAAAAAAATTACGTACAGCTTGTACTAAAAAAAAAAAAATTTCACACAGCATCTGGTTAGATATATACTAGATATTGTACCTAATATAAATAGATAATTTCTTCATCTAAGTTTGAAATAAATCAAGTTTTTAATTGTATAAAATCATTTAAAAGAAAATTTCTCATTAAAAACCATTCAGTTAGTGAAAAAGAAACAATAAAAAGAATTTAAAAAATATATTATTTCTATTTAAATAATTAAAATTTTTAATGGAAATAATTAAATAAAAATGAAACCATAGTATGTAATAATGCCTTTATACCTTATAGAAGAAGATGTCCTAATGCTATTATATGAAATGATGAAATATAATTTAAAATTATTTGGTATATTTATGGAGTCTGTTCAAAATTGAACAGAAGTCATATGTAAGTTTATGGCTTCAGGTCTAAGCAGGTCAGAAGCGAAAAGTGATGAAACAACATACAACTTCTGTTTCCTCTATAACTGACACCAAAAGTAGAAGCTAAATTAGTATTTTGCACTAGTGCAGGTTCCCCCCCCCCCCTCCTTGCTTATTAGATTTTTCTTTCTGGAAAATAACGAATGAATTTAGATGTCAAGATAAAATAAAAATTGTAATACTAATCGATAGATATGTTTATAAGAAAAATGCAACCGTCATATTATACTTCCATAAAACATACTGTTATAATAAAAGAGCTAAACATTAAGCACGAAAGAATAGGAAAATATTTTATTTCAAACATTGAAATATAAATATAATTATCAGAATTCACAGATTCTTATGATTTCAGAGTTTCTTTGAGCCCAAACTACGTCGAGGCGGTTCTTTTATCAAATTATTCAATGTGTTGGTTGTTCATAGATTAAGTTTTATGCGCAATTAAATGATTTTAAAATGTAGTCTATTTTTTGGAATGAAATAATAGAGGTAAACCGAATAATATTGTCGGATCACAGGCTTGTTACTATTTTCTTTATTAATTCTTTTTTATATGGCCTGACTATTTTCTTTATTATTTCAAGTTTGCATGTCAAAATTTCATAGCCTGGTTCCCAGGGTGGTTTTTTTTCCCCCGTTCATTTATTATTTGTTATTAAAAAAATAAAAAGAATTTAAGCTGCCAGAGCCCGTTGGAACCTCAAACCAGAAGAATCATTCTTCTTTAAGCCCCTTTAGAAAGTGAAACACTTCACACTGGATTATTGGTTCCATTGGTAGTGGACACAACACATGGTAATGTTAAGGTTAATAAGTTTATTATTATTAAGACTTACTGGAAATTTCTAGTTTTTTTTTTTATAAATTTTAGAATTTCCCTAAATTCTTCGAAGAAGATAGATGTTATTTAGATTCTTAGAACATGTCTAGGTGCCATTTTCTAGAATTTAGATTAAATTATATGGTATCTATTTTTTTTCCTGCGCAACATTTTCATACCATCAAACAAAGTAATGTAATTTTTAATTCATGGTCACCTACTAAATTTATTTCTATAAAAGAAATTAAATGAGTGTTAATTTAAATTTCAAATTAAGACTATTTATGCAATATTGTTCTGCTTTTAGACTAGGCAAGTATGGACACCTTTGTTCTAATTCTTTTTAGTGTTATTTTATATGGCATGCTATCTTGATATGGTTTTTGTTTCTGCGCGCACAATTTGGTATGTATCTTTCTTCTTTCTAAAAAATGATATCATACCAGACTGGCTAATTTTTATATTGATTATTTCAATTTTTATATTCAGAAAAAAATTAGAGAATCTCTAAAATTTCATTCAGAGTTTTGCTTTAACTTAAAAATGATCCCTGCTCCTATAATTTTAAGGATTTTAAGAAGTGATCAAGTATTACCAATATAAATAAATCAAGCTGTTTCTTATATCATTCATAAGATTATCTTTTTTCTGATATGATCATTCATATGTGATATATAAATACAAATTTGACGTCTTGCACACCAATATTTTTCCTATTTCCAGTGACTTCTTACATATTTGTTTGTTTGACATCTTCTCGCTAACATTTTTTTTTTTCTTGAGTAATCTCTAGTTGTAGCATGTCAAACTTGAACACAACATAACACAGTGATAATGGAATAAATTAGAAAAAATTGCTGGAAAATATTTTGGATAAAGGAAGATGATACATAATAAAATACACATAAAAATATACTACCTATTTATTACAAATAACTAACTTAACTTTTTTTTCTTAATCTATTTAAATTAGTCAACTAGCTTTTATATTTAGGACTGGAGGTAATGTATATATAATTGTTTCATGTGCAATGAAGAGTGAAGGGATAATGTATCCGCGCAAGCTTCTTGTCACTAATGTTCTTTTGTGGTATTCTCTTTTATTGGACTAATACAATGAAAATGAAAATGTGGTCCATGAAGTGAAGTTGCACTTCATAAAATGACAAAGCTTATTGTCATCATTAACCTATATTTTGAGTTACTTTATGACCTATACAATATAATGATAATTAAAATACTAGCCCTTGATGTGATAACAGACCACTTGTAGGGACAAAGTTTCTCCATCACTAATGTAATTGACAAAGTTTCTCCCATCACTAATGTAATTTTCTTTCTCTTTCGTGACATTTACTTCTTTTAAGAAAACTTAATGTTTGAAAAGCCAGTGCCATGTGGTTAGCTATACTTTCATTAAAATATAAAGTATATCTTCATAATTAAAATTAGTCATGCAAATTGATTGTTAGCAATGAATTTTTCTAGGCTCCTATTTCCAGGTTAAGAAGAATCATCATCGACACATGGTTTCTACCCATAGTTTAATACACACACACACACACACACACACACACACACACACACACACACAAATATATGCAGTTGTCCAAAAAATATATTAATATATGCAATAAACTTCGCAATAGTTTATTGGGTTATTTCCAAATTATGAATACTACAACTATTAAAGCATTTCTCTAATACTCCATTTTACAAACCATGCTTTAAAACATGTTCAGCGTCTCTTCCTTCTTTAGACCATCGGCATTCTTAGCAAGTTTTCCAAATAATGGTAGGAAAAGCTTCAATAAAATTGGCAAAAGGTAAAATAGAAATATTCATTTTTGAAAAAACTCTTATCCTTTTGTAATTTTGATAGTCAAAATGAAACCATGATCCAAGAAGGGGAATTATATTTTCTGAAGAGACAAAGGTTGCATTCTTCTCACTACTAACGTATTTTATGGGATTACCCTATGACCTATATAATATAAATGATAATGAAACTTTGATCCTTGATGTGTGATAAGGGCTCACTTTTAGGATCAAAGCTTTGCTAACCATTAACATAATTTTCTTAGCTCCTTCATTCCATCAACTTGTTTTGGGGAAAGATTTAATGTTGGAAGAGTCTACAATGAGTGCTCTTAATTAAATAAATATTATCTGACCACTAATAAATGCATTAATTGGGAACAAAATAGAAAATAAATCATTAATATCTTCTTGAATTATGAAACACAAATTATGAAATATGTTAAAAAACTTTTGTGATATTTATTATGAAAAGGAGGGAGTAGCGTAGAAGCGTATGCCAAATGAGTCCATAGTCATTCAAACATTGAATATTAACTTGGGCAAAAATTAAGGAACATAAAACTCTACTTTTGAAAGAGAAACATGCCTTATGAAGGTTCAAACTTTGACAAATAATTTCTTCCATCTCTTCTTAATTGCTTTATAATTAAATGTTTGCTTATGGGAACTTTTTGAACTTGGTAATTTTGTATACATTTTATTATAGAAAGATAAAGAATATTTCCTTATCCACCACGACCGAGTAAAAAATAAAGCTTTTCTTTTCCTCTTGCATTTATGCTCAAATCTTTCTTTGAATGTTACGGAATATATTTATGAATAGCATTATTATCATTTAAAAATATAATTTTCTATATTTACAAATAATATTTAATATATTATATACTTATTTTTGTTCAGGTGTATGGCAATTTACTTATTATTTCTCTTGGCGAGGGGACTTTAATCTTGGATTACAAATCCCTGCAATTTGGGGTTGTCGTTCTCAAAACATATAGGCTGTTTGATTAAAGGCATAATTATTCATATGGGCCGCTTTAGAAAATTGAATATATAGAAGTCTTAAGAAACTTTTTTTTTTTAACAAATTTTACGAATTCAATTTACTTAAAAATATAAAAGTTTAACTTGTAAATATCAATTTTTTGCCAGATTTTCTTTCATTAAATTTATGCCTAAGTTTTCGTTGATAACAAATAACCATTGCCATCTTTTATTGGGTAGATGAAGTTTTTCTTCTTGTTGGCATGTTCTTATTTAAAACTAGAGGGGCGTCACTGTTAAAATATGTTTTTCCAGTTTCTGAAATTATTTTTCAGTTGAATTTTGGTTGGCGACATAAAAGGAGCTCTGTTACAATAGCCTATAAAAAGTTGCACTATTTACAGGTGTATTGACATTAAACTTATGTTGGCTGTCTTACTTAAATTTGGATATGATAATTTTAAAATCAACGCGCTTTAATTATAGACTTTTTAAGACTGGTTGAGGCATTCTACATTTTGAGGTAAGTTAAAATAACAGATTTTAAGTCTTAATTTTAAATCACATTAGACGGGTGAAAAAAGGAATAAGAGATTTAGGGTTTCAGAAGTGATTTTACAGTCTACGAGGTAAATATGTAGAGGAGTTTATCTCGATTTGCGGAAAACTGCTTCTGAGAAGCACTTTTCAGGGTATTCAAACACTCCCTTAATAAGAGATTTTTTATGTCGTGGAAATTTTCCTATCTGAAATCTAGAAGATATTTTCACCAATGGTTGCAATATTTCTTCAAAATTTCCAACATCCCTTCAGTAGCAGCAGTAGCAATGATGATGATGATAGTTATGAACACATTTTTCCCTGCAAAATGCTACTTTTTTGAGGTCAAAATATTTATGTTTTTGGAATTGAAATATCACACAATGATGATATATATGTGCACACTAATAATTTTAGATATGTGTATGTAATATCCAGGGATCAATTTTTACCTGATCTTTTGCACTGTTATTCTGATCAATATTCAGCTTTGAAATTGTTAATAAGTGAAGTTTGCATAAAATATCTTGTGCTCTCTTTTACCCAACATTTTCAGATCCCTTCTGGTAAGGCCAGATCAATCCCGGCCCCCCGGGGGGGGGGGACAAGAAGAGAAAATATTTAAAGAATGATCAATAAAATATAACATAAACATTTATTCTATATATTAAAATTTCTATAAAATATTAAAAATAATTAAAGAATGATCAATAAAATATAAACAAAACATTCATTTTATCTATTAAAATTTCTATGCAATATTTTTTTAGTCTCCAAATGCAAAAGGCGTCAAATAAGACTAAATCATGCTGCTTTAACAAAAAATAAAACATTGCGGGTATTGCTAAGGTTTCTTAGTTACAATTATCATCAAGAAATTTTTTTATAAACTTGATCTCATCCTCTCCATAAAATGTATCAAACAAAGTTTAGTTAAGGCATGGTTTCGCTACCAAGAGAATATATTCAATATATTTCATTGTTAACCACTAAAATGATTATCAATAATGAAATTCTAGCCTCATATTTCTATAAGGCATGAGCTATATTCGTATGAATAAACTAAACTAATCTTAATTTTTTTAGCATGTTTTCCTTCAATATACTTTTTCAAAATGCTTTATATAAATTTGCACATAACTCTCGCGTAGAAAGTGGGTTATTAGATTGAGCATTTGTGTCTCTTTATATATACATATAAAAATACATAATCTTCTTGTCACATCCAATACATAAAAGCTATTTAAAAAAATTAAAAACTACTTTATTCACATGTGTTTTCCAGTCAATTCTGATATTTTCCATTGGGTAAACTAAAATAATTTTACTAAAATAACATACACGCACATACATACGCATAACATATTTCATGAGAAGTGGAGTATGACTTCGAGATTGACCTACGAGTCAAGCACTCCATAAACCTAGAGCTATTGGATGGCCATTATTTCCACTTACACATGCTTCTTCCCATTTGTGGTGTTCGTTTGGAGTTATACTCTCTCTATATATGGCCTACAAGACTGATGACCATATATAAAACAATACAATGAAAATGAAAATGTGGTCCAAGAAGTGGAATTATGCTTTCTAAACAGACAAAGGTTACCTTCTCTTATCGCTAATGTATTTATGGGGTTACTCTATGGCTATACAATATAAATGATACTCTTCCGGTCCTTAATATATGACCCAATTGTTGAGTTGGTTTTGGTCCTAAATATAAGACCCATTTTTCATATTTATCAATTTTCTCTAAATTACCTCTTTGGATATTCCTTCAACCATAATCAAGTAGAAGAGGGAGAAAGGGTATTAAGAAAGATGATTATGGTATTTTAGGAAAAATGTGTCATTTTTCTTATAATTAACTAATTTACCTAACTTCCTTAATCTAATCAAATTAGTTAAATGGGTCTTATATTAAGGACTGGAGGAGTAATAAAAATATGGTTCTTAATGTGTGATAACGGACCACTTGTGTGACATCCATGTCTTTGTTTCACTATAGATTAGTTAAATAATAACGTGATATAATTATGCAATCATTTTATAGGTGATTCTAAATGTTACTTAAGACTTAAAAATAAATTTAAAAATTTTCAGCCAACAAAAGTTAAATTAAAGTTATTGGAGTAAATAGAAAAAATATTAAAAATATTATTTGGACCCACAAACAGGCCAATGAAATGAAATGAAATGAATTTTTTTAAAAGTAACGATAATATTTTCTCATCTTTATATTCCTTTTCAGCAACAAGGATATATCCTCATCTTAATACCCTATTTTCTGCAACTCGTTCAGACCCAGCGCCAGACATAGATTAGTTTTACTGAAAGGGAAAGAAAAGAGAAGAATAAGATGATCTTTAGAATGAACAATAAAACTGGGCCCCCAAAAAAAAAAAAAAAACACTTGATTCAAACTTACGCCTTCCATATACATAACAAGATATCAAAGACGACAAAAACATACTGTCTTAAGTAAAAGTAAAATATTTCAATTTTTGTTACATTTTCTAATTAGTTATCGTCAATAAAATATTGTTCATAAATTTAATCATGATATGCAAATAAGTACACATCAAACTCCCGAAAAACGTACTAAACGAAGTTTAGTGAGCTGGGGGCGGCTCACCAACATGGTATTAAGTCGAATGTTTTCTTTAAAATTGTAGAAAGTAATTTCTATTGGTCTGGAGCTTAAAAACGGATTTTTTTAGATTTTTTTTTGGTGGCCTTGGATTCTTTAGATTGATAATTGTGCTTTTTGAAATATACAGACAAAAAGATATTCTCTTTTGGCCACAAATACAAGAATACGTACTCTAAAAATCCTGCCACAAGCATGTTTTCGACGCCTCAGAACAAGACTGTAAAAGTGTATATTCTTAACTTTTCCTTTTAGTAAGTATTTAAATTGTAGATTGATTATGGAGTGAATGGATCACATAACATTAATACTATGCAACTCCTCTGCTTTTAGACATAACGATTATGCAAAACTAGCGTTGCTTTTAATTCTTTTCATGTTAATTATGTGATGTATTTTGCTTCCCTTTATATCTACTATATATAGCTTTCTTCTTTCAAGCTGGATTATCAATATGCATCCTCAAAATATTATATATATATATATATATGTATGTATGTATGTATGCATGCATATGATGGCATTATTTACGGGTATTTTTAAAATCAATTAAGTGGTATTTTTCTTTGAAGCAAGAATGGAATAGGTCTCAAATTTTAAAGAATGTTTAAGTCATAACATTGTTACTTTTTTTGCACATCAGCAACAAACTTGGAATTCATGTGGCTACATATTAAGTCATATTCTCAAGCTAAATCAACCTTAATTCTGCTAGGATATTATCTTTCACTATAATTTTTCAATTTTTTCTTTAGAATTGGATAAAGCGATTCCTATTAGTCTCGAGGTTAAAAATGGATTGTTAAATTGAGAAGAGATCAAATCTTCAAATAGAGGAAAAGCTATCAAACGTAGAAGAAAGGGTTTCCCATTTTTTGCAAACAAAAAGTAAGAAATACAAAAAGAAAAACAACAAAACAACTCAAAATTGTTTTGGTCTTTTTTGGTTTTAAAAACAGATTTATGTTTTTTTTTGTTTTTAAAAATACTTAACTAAAAACAAATTACTAAGCAAATTATTTTTTGTTTTTAAAAATAAAAAATTGTGTTCAAAACATGAAATAAACTTGCCTAAATATATAGAGGTCTTGAGAAATTCAACTTTTTTTTTTTAACAAATTTTACTATAAATATGAAATTTTAACTTGTAAATTTGAATTTTTTTCCAGATTTTCTTACATGAAATTTATGCCTAATTATCGTCAAGAAAAGTTTTTATAAACGTAATCACATCCTCTCCATAAAATGTATCAAACGAAGTTTGCGTGGTTTTTTTGCGAAGAGAAAATATCTCTCAGCTCAAAAAATTCAAAATATATTTCATTATTAACCACTAAAATGATTATCAACAGCGAAATTAAACCCTTCTATTTCTGTATGGTACTATCTATGTTCGTAACCTTAACTTTGTTAGGATATTATCCTTCGAGATACTTTTTCGAAATGCTTTAAAAAAATATACACATAATGATCTCTTCAAGTCGCTAGCATAGAAAATGGGCTGCTAGATTGAGTGTTAGTCTCTCTTTATTTTTTCATACACGTGTTACATGCAAAATACATACTCTTCTTGCCACATACAATATATAAAATCTGTTAAAAAAATTAAAATCTACGTCATTTACATGTGTTTTTAAGTCAATTGTGGTTTTTGCCTTTAGGTAAACTAAAATAATTTTACCAAAATAATGTCTATGTATATGTATAACCTATTTCATGTGAAATGGAGTGTGATTTTGAGATCGACTTACAAGTCAAGCACTCCGTGTACCGAAAAATATTGGGTGCTTAATGTTCACCAAAAAAGAAAAAAAAAGAATTACTGGGTGGTTAATATGTCCACTTACGCATGCTTCTTCCTATTTGTGATGTTCTTTTCGAGACTTACAAGACCGACCATAAATAAAACAAGAGTAAAATAATCTAACCTCACTTGCATTTTATCTTAATTACATGGACCTCTCATTTATTTTAATTAAAATTTATGTTGAAATACTTTTGTTTACTAGTTTATCCTTTATAATACTAAATTCCTAAATTTTGGCTAACACTATTTTCAAGAATTTAAGAATTTTTCCTTTACTTTAATTTTATCGTTTATTTTTACAAATTGTTATTTGTTTAATGTTTTTATCGGATTGGACCAGAAAATTATGTCATTTAGTTAATGTAAACATTAAAAAAATTGAATGGAAGTTCGATGAATTCTTTAAATAAATATATAATTGATCAAATTAAATAAGTTACAAGTGTTTGCAAGCAATTGTTTTAAAAAAATTTAAATTATAAATTTAAATGCTTTATATAATTTTTCAAACTCACGTAATTTATATCGCATGATAAAAAATAGGCATTTAAAATATTTTCTAGCCATGTAAAAGAAACCTTAAGTTTCAATATTTCATAAAGAATTAATATTATATAATTCTATAATACAATCAAAATTAATAAATTTTACAACATATTAAAAAATTTGAAAATACATAGATTATAATTATTTTTTGTTGTATCAAAAAAATGTTTTCATAGATATAAGTGTTTAAATATCGTTTATGTTAAAGAGGGATATTTTGATTAAAATAAAAGTTTGAGAGTCAAACTTAACAGTTAACTAACAGTTAGATTGATGGAAATGGAATCTCAAAAATATTAAAAGGGCTCGTGTAACATATATTTTTTTAAGTAACAATAATATTTTTCTCATCCTTATATTTCTTTTGAGCAACAAGAATATATTCTCATCTTAATATCATATTTTCTGCAAGTTTTTTTGACCCAGCACCAGACAAGATCAGTTTCACTGAAAGGGGGCAAAAAAAAAAAAAAAAAGATAAGAATGAGATGCTTTTTGGAGAATGAACGATAAAACTGAACCCCCAAAAAAAAAAAAACTCTTGATTCAAACTTACGCCTGTTTGGTTGTTTGCCATAGATATCAAGGAGGACGAAAACATACTGCCTCAAGTAAAAATAAGAGATTTCAATTTTTGTACATTTTCTAATTAGTTATCGCTAATAAAATATTTTTTTATAAATTTAATAAATGTACTAAAGTTTAGTAAGCTAGGGGCGGCTCACCAATTAAAGTCATAACGTATGGTTCCAATTTAACTTGGGTATTAAGTCATATCCCCAAACTAAACCAACCTTAGCTTTGTTAGGATTTTATCCTTCATTATAATTTTTTCAAAAGTTTTTCTTTAAAATTGCATAAAGCAATTCTTATTGGTCTCCAGCTTTAAAACGAATTGTTTAGATTGATAATGTTGCTTTTTGAAATACACAGACAAAAAGGTATTCTTTTTTGGCCAAACATACAAGGATACATATTTTAAAAATCCTGCCATGAGTATGTTTTCGAATGCACTAGAACAATATTGTAAAAGATTATATATTCTTAACTTCCGTTCCTCTTGGTAAATATTTACATTATAGACTGATTATGGAGTGAATGGATCATGTAACATTAATATTATGCAACTCCTCTCTGCTTTTAGACATAACAATTATGCACAGCTAGCGTGGCTTTCAATTCTTTTCATGTTAATTATGTGATATGTTTTGCCTCCCTTTATATTTATTATATATATTTCTTCTTTCGAGCTGGATTATCAATATACATCATCAAAATATTATATATATATATATAATATGGTATTATTTATGTGTATTTTTAACATCAACTAAGTGGTTTTTTTTTTTTGGAAGCAAGAATGGGTCCCAAATTTCAAAGAATGTTTAAGTCATAACGTTGTTACTTTTTTGGACATCAGCAACAAACTTGGAATTCATTTGGTTACGTATTAAGTCACATCCTCAAATTAAATCAACCTTAATTGCTAGGATATTATCCTCCACTATAAATTTTCAATTTTTTCTTTAAAGTTGCACAAAGCAATTCCTATTAGTCTTGAGGTTAAAAATGGATTGTTAAATTGATAATAATGCTTTGTAAAATATACAGACAAAAGCTATGCTTTTATATTATAGATTGATTGTGTAATGAATGTGTCACATCCCGAGAAATTTTACCTGGACATAAAAAGTTAAAAATTGGAATAAAGACCAATGTAGAAATTAGACGGGAAGACAAAATAACTTTTGAGGTAAAACCCTAACAAAGTCTGGGCTGGCATTTTCATAATTATCGATTTATGAAAGGCAAAATGAAAAAATTAGAGTAAAATTCTAAAATATTCTTGAAAAATAGTAAAAGCATAATTTAGAAGTTTTCAAAACTTGGTTGAGGCCCGAAAGGTGGAATTATGGCGAAAATAAATTATTATGGAATTTCCTGTAAATGGAAGTTTTTGGGAAAATATTGGAAAATCGGAAGAAAATAATTATTTTAATTAGTTAGAGGCCTCAATAATTCTGGAAAAAATATGGACAAATCATCTAAATATTTATTTGAATTTATAAATTTGGTTTTAGACCTTGAAAGTCCAGGAATTAATTTCAGGGAATTAAGTTTCCCGCAGTAACACCGACAGAGGCCTAATTGGAGAAAATTCAAAATAAATATCTAGAGATGCATTTTGTAGAATTTCCTAGTGCTGTTATGGAGGAAATATTTTTTTCTCTATAGAACTCTTAGCAAGCTTCGTGTGAAAATTAGAACTACCTTGTTTTGATTTTTCAAAGTTGGCCTAAATTCATATGAACAGTGTACGGATAGAATGAAAAGGAAAATTTTCAAACTAAAAATTTTCACCTAGAAACGTTTGGAAATGCTCTATAATGGTTCCAGTTGATGTATAAGGGGTTATTAAAGGAGGTGTGATACTTTTTGGTATCAGAGTGAAGGTTTTGGCTTATTGTAATATGCTCTAATTATGTGATAAGTTGGCCTTAGATTAAAGGTGTTGAGTATGTTTGATAAATGTTTTGCTAGTAGTGCACTGTGGTGTTGTATGGCATGGTATTGCCTTGTGTTATCTTGAATTATGTTGCATGGTATTGTATAAATTATATTATTAGCTTGGTTTACTGCACTACTGGGGAAAGAACAGAAGTTAGGAAGATGGCATGTTGTGAAAGTGATTGCACAATGGAGGTTGTTGACCAGAAAATGCCTGGAGAACCGTATCCAGAATGGTACCACCCTCTAGTAGGGGATCCTAATGATCCTACTCCCCTACTAAGATATTACTATTACTCACTCCCTAGAGAGACTGAGGATACTTATTCTAAAGTGGGCTTGAATCAAATAATAGAGCTACAGGAGGATGAGGCAGGGTCCTACACACAACTACCAACAGAGTTATAGCAGAGATTACGTTCACAGCCAGTGCCTAGATCAAAAAATCATGACGATGAGGCTGGCCCCAGTAGAACTTTACCTCTGAGGAAGAGATCATCGTCAAGGCCTAAGGAACTTAACATAATTGATGACCTGATTAAAGAATTCAGGTACCTGGGTAGGTACATCAAGAAGGATAAGGATTAGTATGCCACAGTTTACCTTGACTTCTTCCGTTAAGTCAGGTAGTTGTATGCGACAGTTAATAAGGAAGGCCAGACCTTGATGCAGACACATGGGGTAAGACACTACTATCTACTCTTCCAAAAACATGGATTTGGGAGGAATCCATACCATCTATCTATGACAGAGTATATGGGTGTACTTTTAAGCAGATACTGGACATTCTAGAAGACTTTGTTACTGCTACTTTTTCTTTTTTCAGGAGGATTCTAAATAGTTGTATTAACTATGTGACTTTTGCTATGACTGGCTGTGACTAATGGAACTACGCTGCTGTTTGTATATGAATAGGTTATATATAAAAGTAAAGGTTATATAGTGATGTTGTTCTTTGCGAAGTTAAGAGAAGATAGTAGGTACAGTGAGGATAAGATAGGAGATATAAGGGGGAGAATAGAACTGGCCCCCCATTGACGCAATTCAAGTAATGATGAACCAATTAGAGAAACAACAGCAGAGAATACAAGAGTTACAAATAACCTAAGCTCGTGGAGAGCAAGGAAGGGATGCTGCAGCAGTAGTAATGATAACAGCAGCCATAGTATAGTTATAATAACCCAGGCAAGGAGCGGCTAAGAGAGCTCAACATGTCCAACCCTAACTCTAAGAATTTATAGTAGAATAGGCAAGGCTTGTAAAGGAAGGGGATAAGTTGCAACAGTGGATTACGTACTTTTGTATGAATAATCCACTAGTGTTTAAGGGTACACTAGATATGCGAATGGCTAGAGACTAGACTACCCAGCTAGAGGAAATATTTAAAATGCTGGATTGCTCTACTGAAATCAAAGTATAAATGGCAATCTACAAATTACAAAAGAAAAATAGATAGGAGGTGGAAGAACTCAGAAACAGGTAGCTAAGTTGTTGAGACCCCAGTTACTTCGGAATCTTTTAGGAGTTGATTCTTTTAAAGGTATTCCCTTAAGATTAATATAGGGTGAGAAGAAAACTGAATCCCTCACTGTGGAGCAAGTGGAAGAGACACCTTTTAATGAGTAATTGGTGAGACCCATCAAGTTATCTTGGCACCCCACCTATCTATAACTTATGAATGATAAACGACTGTTCATTGAGAAAGTGATTGGAGGTCTAAGATTAGAACAAAGAGCAAAAAGGAAGCCTGAGATAAGCTAGGAATATTAATGAAGTGAGGAAAGTTTGCTGAATCATCGAGACTAATTGGAATTGTTATGACTGTACCAAAATAATGTCGAGAGCTGATAAATCTCAGGCAAGGACAATGACTGAGGGAGTTTTGATTTTAGTGATTACCCAAGAAGGGCATACACCAAGGAGAACTGAACATTTTTAGATAGGCCTGGATTTGTGAAAAGTTATAAGGAAAAGGTACGGAGACTGGTAATACACAATGGATTAGAATTTATAATTTATGTTAGAAAACCCGAACACTTTATAGGGGAATGTTGCCTTGGGGGCAGGTGGAAGCTAGCAAGTTGCTCGAGGTGACTTGAGATAAAATTCAGATGAATAATTACACGGGGTGTAATATTTGATTCGGGCGCTAGCTATTTATTTATATCATATTGTTATGATTGGCAAATGGACTTTACTATGAAATATTATTATGTGATTTTCACTAATACTAGATTGGTGACCTCTAGTGTGCTTAAAGTATATTGTCTGAACCGTGCTATTTCTGATTTGCTGTGCATACCATCTTATGATATTGATTTAAAAACTGGCCTGAATTGATTTTCATTTCATAATGTTCTCCTTGACTGCACAAATTTGAAATTTAGACTTTTCCCTCCCAAGGAACTTGTCTCTTGCCTAGAAGTAAGATTTAATCTCATTAATGAGGCCCAGATAGAGAAATAGTTGGGAAAAGATTGTTAAAGGTACATGATAACTCTCGGTGTAGGTAGAGGTAACAATGGAGATAGAGAAAACGCTATTGATAAGGGAATGTGTGGAGAAATTCCCAAGAGAAATTAATGAACTGCCACTAGAACAAGAAACTGGAAAGTGTAGTAGAAGTAGTGCCAAAGGCGAGTTTAATTTAAAGACTCCTTATTGTATGATCATGATGAGATAGCTGAGAATGTAGCAATCCCAGTAAAGGTAAGGGTTTATACCTTAGAACAAAAGTGGAGTAACAGCACAATTCTCAGATGATCGATATAACCTTACGAGAGGTAAGGTAACAGGACAAAATTTTGAGGTTTATTAAATTCCCGAACAGTGGTTGAAATCCCTAGACGATGGTAAGCAAATGGGACAAATGTTTAATGATATTGAATTGAAAATTAATAATAAGTTAGGTGCCTGACCTAGACATAACACAGCAAGGTAATTGAATATTTACTATGTGATGTGATTAGTGTATAATGATCAATACCTGACTATAGGAATGATTGGTCAAAAGGTAAAGAAGGTTAGAAAGAGTAGAGTCAGGCAAGATCCCTTTTGAGAACAGAGCCGGATGGAAATAGATAAGAAATTAATAGTTAATAGATGCATTGGAAACTGATATGATAAGAGATGGATAAGATCTCATTGGCTGGAGTTGATAGTGATATATCCTCCATCCATAGTTTTGGTAATGATGATAGTGGGACACAGTTGAGGTAGGGCACAGAGTGAATCTTACCTTGAGGAGAGTGAAGCTGGTCAAGGTAATGGGAAAGGTATTATGAGGCAAATATGTATGACTTCTCGAACCTAACAAGGTACTGGAGTATGGTAATGAGTAAAGAGAACGTAATAGTGGAAGTCCTATCCTGAGGTTATTGAGAGATGAGAATGTGATAATTGAGGGTTGCACTGGGAACTAGTTTATAGAGAGAGATAGGTAAGGTCCTGATGGTACTTAGACATACGATAACATTTGGGACTAGTAAGACCTTTATGTCCCTAAGGCATCAATGAGAGGTGCAACCATAGTACTCAGGCCAATAAAAAAAAAAAGAGATGAGATTTGTATGAACGGATGCCAATGCCGTGATGATCAAATGAGTCAGATCGAGAGGCTTTCCTAATAGGATTTGACATGTAAGATGTGCCGAATGGAGATTAAGTAACTAACAGGTCTTGGTTATAGGATGTTCCTCAAATTGGGAGGTGATTCTCTGATATAGAGTTGATGCCGCTCTACTAAGAGTGAGCTGTTCTCTGGAAGGAAGGGAGGGAAATGGTTATGATGGTGTTAACCTTACCCTAATGAGAGCGAAGCAGGCCAAGAGTAATGAAAGGAGGAGATACTTGAGAAGATGATAGAAATGATTTTACAAGACCTCTCCCTGTAAGATGAGAAAGAAAATTGGAAGACACGACAGACTGGCATGGATATGATGATAAGCCTAGAAGGCCATGGATATGAGCCAATAGCCTAGAAATTTTTAGGGGTACAGTGAGAGGAAAATGGCCTGAGATAGCTAAAGTTAAGAGAAGAGGAAAGGAAAGACCAGAAAGATAGATGACCTTAGAGTTGACAGAAAGATTTGAGTAAGGCCTAAGAAGGCAATACTGGCATCTGTGATCAGTCTTGGAAAATGATCGGTTAAGTCACCAACTAAAGATAGGCGACTTATTCTCTAACTTAATCCAGTGGTTTGGAGGCTCCTAAAGAGTGAAACATAGCTTAGGCAGAATGGGAGAGCGGGGTAGCTCTCAAGGTCATAATAGACCAAGCCTAAGGGAAGGTTATTAAGCCATAAGGGGAGTATCTCTTTGGAGCAGGAGAATGAGATGACCATGGATGAGTCTAAGATGAGGAAACCTCCTCAGGTTGGTTGCTTAATACAGAGAGAGTATCCTTGACTTTTTCCATGAACACTATTATTATTGCATAGGCCGAGCTCAATTCTATTATGGTTAACAAAGGAAAGTGAGGAAAGTAAAAATTAAGGGAACCACAGGTTGTAAGCCTTAAAGATTACCCATTCAGGCAAGCTATATGTGAAATGAAAATGTAAAAGAAAGAAGTTAGGCCTTTAAGGTAAAGAAGAGAAAGGCAGAGTACGCCTAAATGACCTGATAAAGGTAGTGTTGAAAGAACTTGAGATGCCATGGTATAGTAAAATACCATGAAGACAGGTACGCTGTCATGACATTATTATGAGAGAATGGGCCTAAAATAGAAGAAGAATGCGAGTAATGATGATAAAATACATAGAAATAAAGGCCATGTTCGTATAAATGACAAAAAGTAAGAAAGAGAAAACTACATGAGTATGAATTCCAGGATTAAAACATGGCCATGAGGTATAATGAGAAGTTAAAGAGGCCAAGTAGAGTACAAGTAGGGAGATCCTCCCCAATTAACCTCTCATCAAAGATAAGAATAGAGGTTTGACCAGAAAATTTCGAGGACGAAATTTATTTAAGGGGGGAGGAAATGTCACATCCGAGAAATTTCACCTGGACATAGAAAGTTAAAAATTAGAATAAGAACTAATGTCAAAGCTAAACGGGGAGATGAAATAACTTTTGAGGTAAAACCCCCATAAGGTCCGAGCTGGCATTTTCGTAATTATCGGTTTATGAAGGGCAAAATGGGAAATTTGGAGAAAAATTCTAGAAAATTCCTGAAAAATGGTAAAATTATAAGTTAGAAGTTTTGGAAACTTCGTTGAGGCCTGAAAGGTGGAATTATGGTGAAAATAAATTATTATGGAATTTCACGCAAACGGAGGTTTTCGGGAAAATATTGGGAAATCAGAAGAAAATAATTATTTTAATTAGTTAGAGGCCTCAATAAATCTGAAAAAAATATGGAAAGATCATATAAATATTTATTTGAATTTATAAAATTGGTTTTAGGCCCTAAAAGTCCAGGAATTAATTTCAGGGAAGTCAATTTCCTGCAGTAACACCGACATGGGCCTAATCAGAGAAAATTCAAAATAAACATCTAGAGGTGGCAAAAAATTCTAAAAATTTTCATATCATGTTCTCATATTAAAAGGTAAATTATCATGAAGAGAAATAAAATTTTGGAGGTCTAGAAAAATTTTGGAATGTTACTAATGAATAGTAATTAATAAAGATTCGGAATGGTTTGAGATTTTGATTTGGATTGTGGGCCATCTTTTTAGGCCAGCCTAAACCATTTTTGGGGCCCACATTAGGCCCAATTCAAGCCCAATTTCATGCAGATTTTGGACAGCTCTATTTTTAATTAAATAAAATGCAAAATTAAGGGATAATTGTTGGAATAATCTAGAGCTTGGACACATGGATAGATCTGAAACTATGAGGCATTTGATGGCTGCCAACTCAGCTTATTTCAGCCATTTTGGATGTCTAAAAATCAGAGGGGAAAGGAAGCTTGATTTTTCTACAAATATCCCTTCCTAAATTACAAGAAAATGTTGAAAAATTGGGAAAAGGAGAGGAGCTGCTGCCATTTTCATTTTTTACCAAGGAAGACTGAATTTGTGGAGGTTTTGAACTAGGAATCATTCAACTTACATCAAGTAAACAACAAGGTATGCTTAAACCCTCTTATCCCTAAATTTCAAGCTAGTTTAGTTAGAGTTTTGGCTTGAAATTCTAAGGCTAGATGCTGCCCCATCTCAGTCTGATCATGGAAGGTTTAGGGAAGGATTGAAACCTTAAATATCAAGTGGAATAAGCTTGTTTAAGTGGTATATGGAATGGTTTTTGAAAGAAAATACACCTAGGGTTCTATATGTTCATTTCGGCCAAGGGGTGTTCATGTCGGAGGAGTTTGTTTTGTATTGATTTGATGATTTCAATGGGTTTAAAATGTGTTTTAGTGTAGGACTATACTAAAGGGAAGTGTGTAAAATCATTGGAATCAAAAATAAAAATTTTGGAAGCTTAAAACCCCCTATTCGGCCAAGAGGAATTCATGGGGAAGAAGTTTGATTTTCAAAAATCTGATTCCATATTTGAATTCCTCATGAAAATTTGTATAAGGATGAGTCATAAGGTTATTGATTCTTGAGGAGGAATTACTTTGTTAAAAATCCAAGAAAAAGGGGGGAAATGTTAAGTTAAAGAGAAAGTGTTATGTTTAAGTAGTTTGGCTATTAATGTGGCCTATGTTTATGCTTGATTTAATAGGCTTTGTGAGGAGGAATCAAGGAGGATCATTGTCCCTTAAGGAGACCAAATTAATCAAGCGATAAAATGTAGCATTGAATTATAATTTGATTGTTTGTCTTGCTTGTTTAATGTGATTATGTTGATTGCTTGAATTGAAGAATTTATGTGGTGACAATGGTTGACTTTATGACATTTGTTTGTACTTTGGCCAAATGCATAGAAATAGGCCAACGTGAAATTGTTGATGTTCCTCTTTTGGTATGATGCGAAATATGATTTTATGTGACTTGAGGATATTTGAAGTTTTATAATGTGTCACATTATACTTGCTTGATTTACATGACGATTCTAATTCATTGCTACTGAGATTTCAATAAAATCTCACTCCCCTCAATGTGTAAACAATAATAGGAATCTCAGGTGGTGTCACTGAGAGCAAGGATAAAGAAAAGGGATTCACTTGGAAGAGAAGGAAGTTTATTGCTGTTGAAATAATACTATATAATTATATACATTGTTATGTGTATGTATGAAATTATATCAAATTGTTGTATCAGTGATAAGGGTGCTTTACATGTGAATAATTGGTTAATGAATCAGGATTAAGTATGTGTCCTATGATTAGAAAAGCTAGATGAAAGGAAAAGGAAAAGAAAAGGCAAAAATGGTATGGAAAAGGGATAAGGGTTGACTTTTTGGGAGCAAAATTTGACCAATGTGATTTTGAGCAATGGGATGAATCTAGATTTGAAACTTGGAAGGTTTATAGATCTCATTTTTAGCTTTAAAACAAGTAGTAAACCATTAAATTTGAATTTTTGTGCTAAAAGTTATGCTCTTCCAAATTTGGACTAAAATACTGGAAATTTGAAAATTTACCATATAAACAGTGCATTTTGTTGAATTTCTTGGTATTGTTCTGGAGGGAATTGGGTCCAATAAGTATTTTTCCTCTATAGAACTCTTAGCAAGCTTCGTGTGAAAATTGGAACTACCTTTTTCAATTTTTCTTGAATTAGTTATGAATTTTCAAAGTTCGCCTAAATTTAGATGAACAGTGTACTGACAGAATGGAAAAAAAAATTTAAAACTGAAAATTTTCATCAAAAACATTTGGAAATGCTCTATAATGGTTCTAGTTGACATATAATGGGTTACTAAAGGAGGTGTGACAAAATGTATCACATAACATTGATATTATTCAACCTTCTGCTTTTAGGCATAAGAATTATGCACAGCTAGGCTTATAATTCCTTTCACATAAATGATGTAATTATGTTTTCCTTTCTTTTAATTAAATTTATTGTATATACATTTCTTCTTTCTAACTAGACTATCAATATGCATAATCGAGATATTATATATATATATCGGTATTATTTACGTGTATGTTTAAGTAGTATTTGAACCAAGAGGATATTACCAGAATAAAATATTCTTATTAGGGGAGATATTTAGAAGCAGTTTCCTATGAAATGGAGTGCGATGACTTTGAGGTCTACTGCCCAGTCAAGCATGCATGTATCTATAAATGGGAGGTAACCTTTGAGGTGTATTTTTCTTCTTACATCATATTAGGCTAAATGAATGAAAAAGAAAATGTGGTTCAATAAGAAAAGTTACACTCATAAAGCGACGGAATTATTTTTATCACTACCATATATTTTAGGTTACTTTATGGCTTATATAGTGATAATGAAAATATAGTCTTTTTGATGTGATAACGAACTATTTGTAGTGTCAAAATTTTGTCTCCTCATCACTAATGCAATTTTCTTTCTCTTTCATTGTATCAACTTCTTTTTTGGGAACAACTTAATGCTTGAAAAGCAACAATGCCATTTGCCTATCCTTTTGAGGTGAATGGTATATGATTCCTTTTCATTAAACGAAAAATTCATGATTATAATTATTTCTATATGGAATCATATTTGTGTTTTACTAGACAAAGCTCTTCTCGCACAACACAAAATATCTTAAAACAAGAATTATTATCCTCAGTTGCTCTGTCATCAATTTCTAAAGAAATGAACTATGAAAAATAATCACCTTGGACACATAGTTTCAACAATAAAGAGACCTGGAATATTGAATGTATCTTATTTTTTCGTCTAATAGCTGATTCTTAAAATTTAATATATTAATATATGCAATAAATTAAACTTTGTAATTGATGAATTCGAGCATACTTGAAGTGTCAAATGATCTCAGATTCATATAGCCACGCGCGGATGTCCAGTCATGGTAATGGAGTCAGACTGTATTTTCACAACAAATGCGCTAGAGAAGAAGGAAAAGCCAGACTGATTATGATGAACTAAAGGTGGGAAGGGGAAATATACGTGCGGTAGTTTTCTCATATTCTAACTACCTTCACTTATCCATGGTTCCAATAACCGTTCCCCTTACACTATGCAGTTCAAAAAACAAGAGGGAAAAATCACAACCAAGGACCCATATTTCTTGTTATTTTCAGTAGAACCCCAAGCTTAATAGGCTTGGGTCTAGTCCACCAAGGGTGGACTAGACCATTTTCCTACGTCTCCCACTCATACTTGGTGGATTAGATGTTGTGGGTCTAGTCTCTTTCTCTCCCTTCAACTTCATACTTGGTGCTTTGCTGTGACTGCGTGGGTATGACGTTTTCACTTAGGTGCTTGTACTAGAAATCCCTTTTAAAGGACCAGCACAGATCAACCTCTCTTTCGTGTAGCTTGAATTTTAATATTATGCCTCAGATGTCGTAGATTTACCTATATACACTTTTTCATGGTAAATCTAATCCCTCCCGAGTCAATGTTTGACTCAGATTACCTTTCTCGCATGTCTAGTATCCACACTTATGACAACAGAATGTCATAAGGGACATGTCACAGACACTAGCATAGGTATGTATGTCACAGTCAATCTTCCTTTCACCAAATATCACTTTGATATGAATCAGTCGCTTTCTTAGCATAATACCTTAGATCGTATCTATCATGACCATAGGAAACATGCTAAAGTAGCAGTCACTTAAACATATCTTCGTGATATTGTCAAAGTCAAAGGACACCAATAGGATGATAATTCCTCCCTAGGACTCACATAGCAATGAAGTAGGGATCTTTCACTTGCTTCCCTTTTGCGGTTCTTCCAGCACATGTGGTATGAAACACATGCTACGGTGTTACTCTTTCACTGTAAGAGCGTATGTCATTTTGGACTTATCATTAACACCGTACAGACTTAAGTCCAGATGCACTCAGTATCTAAACCCAAATTCTTCAACTTTGCTCATATCTACGACATCGACGTTGAAGAGTTTGTTATCTGGCTATAGGTATTATGGAAGTGGGATTCCATACTTTGATATCAATGTGCTTGGTTTTGTTGTGATACTTAGGATCTTTAGTATAGGCTATGGTTGTAGTATTGTCACTATATACCATCACCGAATTGGTACTCTTATTTCCAAATCCAAGGTGTTTTACAAATCTCTTCAGCCATAAAGCCTCTTGCACTGCTGCGGTGCATGCCACCAACTCAGCTTCCATTGAATGTAAAGCAATGCACGTTTGCTTCTTGCTACTCCAACATATGGCGCCATTATTGAGCAAGAAGGTATAACCTGAAGTTGACCTTTGTTCTTCTTTATCTCCGCCTATATCAGCATCGGAGTACCCAACAAGGCACAGATCACCTCCTTCGTGCCACAGTGTATAATTGGAAGTGCCCTTTAAGTATCTCAAGATCCTCTTCATTGCTTTCTAATGTTTTTCACTAGGGTTAGACCAGAATTTGCTTACCAGTCCCACTGCATAACATATGTCTGGTCTTGTACACATCATTACGTACATCAGACTACCAACAGCACTAGCATATAGAACTCTTTCCATCTTCTTTTTGTCAAACTCAATTTTAGGACACATGTCAGGTGTAACACCTTACGTTTACGACCTTATATTGTGCCAAGTTAAGACATTCAGAAGCGCAATTTAAGGTTACCAGGTTGAAAAACCTGAATTTGAAAATTTCTTTTCCCGCATCACTATTCACCGTAACCTTAAACTTGGCATAACTTTGGAAAATCATAACTAATTCTAGAAAAATTGAAACAAGGTCGTTCTAAGTCTCACTCGAAGCTCTTAACATCATCTATCAAGGAAAAATGACCTCAGGTTCCGCTTTAATCAGAAACGCATCCGTTTTCAATTTCGAAAAGTACTGTTCATTTGGTCATTTTTCTATTTTCCAGGATTTTTTCCTAACTTCGGAAAGGCATAACTTCTTACACAGAGCTCCGATTGTGATGCTTCACCACTCATTTTAAAGGGAAAAATAAGATCTATTTGCATGCCAAATTTCAGGGAAAAAGTCAACCATTTGACCAGGGTCTTCGTTGGTCAAAGTTTGGTCAAATCTAGACCATTTTTATCCCCTTTTTCACTGATTCTAACAGCATTTCGTTTTTCACTATAATCATACCATAATCACATATAAAGCTACTCTATCATTAATATACATTCAAAAAGGTTATCATATCATGTGTTCATGATCAGAGTATGCTTACATGGCTTGAAAGAGAAAGGTTCAAAACCGTATAATACAATACATAATTCATAACTTCCTCAAGCCATGATTATTTCCTTTCCCTTCTCCTTAGCAGTAGTAGCACCTAGGATATCATGTTATAGGAGGAATGCGATTTCATAGAAATCCCAGTAGCATTGAACATACAACCATCAAGTCAACATGCATAAGATGTCATGCTACATGTAGTAAAATAACATTGCTAGTCTTTATGCCATGCCATAATCATTCTGTATCCATGTCATCATATCATGGAGCATATAATCATTCTGGTCAAAACTCAATCATGCAAGAGCCAAGGCATACATTGCAAGGAGTTCACATCATCTGTACATAAACATTCTCATGGCACATAAACACACATAGTAGAAACACCAAATGCAGATCAACAAAATAATTGCAGTTCACGCTACCTCAGTTCCACGCTTAACGTTTCCTCCTTGTTCCCTTGCTTGATATCCTCTTAAGTTTCCAGAAAAATTGCCTATCAACCATACAGTAAGGGTATGGTAAATTCCATATCCACTATACCATTCTTTCTCAATATAATGCTACCCTTGTGCCTTTCAATTTATAATTTATGTATACCTTTCCTAAACCTTTGACCTTGGTTTAACCAAGCCTTAATCCTCAATTAAGGTCTTGGAATTCTTCCTTAATCCATGATTAATCATGCTTTCTTGGTTAATCACTAACCCTTAATCCTTAATCCAATATTTAATTAAGGTCCTCAAGTCACATAGTCATTAGTACAACATAATCTTCTAAGATTAAGTCACTAATCCCTTATGGATTAACCATTAATCATTCTCTACTCAACATGATTAACCATTAATCATTCCTTAATCAACATGATTAATCATTAATCATTCTCTAATCAATATGATTTTGCTTTAATCAATCCTTAATCAACATGATTAATCATTAATCATTCTCTAATCAATATGATTAAGCTTTAATCATTCCTTAATCAACATGATTAATCATAATTAATCATCCTTCAATTAGCATAACTAATCACTAATTAATTAGGGTAGCTAACCTTAATTACTTACTAATCTTTAATCAAATAACATGATTAATCTTAGCTATCACTAAACCATAATTAATCAAGGTAACTAATCCTAATCTTCCTCAAATAAATAATTAACTAAAAATAATTAACACTTAGGGAGGTAAACATACCTTAATTAGCTCTTAATCGGCGATTAGAGGTGTCTAACCTTGCTTTCTCCCTTTCTCTCTCTTCTTTCTTCCTTTCTCTCTCCTAGAAATGAAGAACACAACATTCCCTCTCATGCAAACCACCTTGGCCGAATTCTTCATAGAAGGGGGGTATTTATAGGCTTTAATATTTCAAAATGCCAAAAATGCCCTTCGGGAAAAAGATGCGATCTCGGCCGTCCATTTTTTTCTACTTTACACATGGACAAATCTTAGGGCACACACCATAAGAAGTTGACACATGGATGGACACCTAATCACCATGTGATTTTCATGTGGGAATAAAATATTATTTTATTGTTTTGTCTCTTATTTCCATTTATGCCCTTGAACAATTTGGAAAATCCCAACTTTGTCCTCCCCCTCTATTTTTGGCCAAAATATTGCTCTTAATATTGGGAAAAAAATGACTCATCCAATAATCAGTGCAATCCACTGATTATTCATGTATTTCCGGTCCGATTTTCCAACAATCCTATCCAATTTACTGTCACAAAATTTCAATTTCAACACCTCATTAAATTCCCCTCATTCCAAGGGTAATCCATGATTTTTCTCAAGTTTTACCTCCCTCTATAATTTTCTAAATTTTATTCTGTCAAAAATCGCTATTCTACCGATAATAATTCGGTAATAAATATTCTTTAAGCTAACCTCTGTACACCCAAAGGTGGGAAATAATTTTATAAATTAGGATAATATGTCACATAATTTATCCCTATTTTTCCTTGAATTTTTGAGGCCTCTATATATTTTTAGATAATGGAAATTGGCTAATTTTCCTTAATTAACCAAAAATTCCAATAATTACAAATAATTCCCTGATAAACTATTTTTAATCTTATATTCATCTTCTAAGTCTCAAACATTATTCTGTATCCTCCTTTCTATTTTTCATGATTTTCTGGGAATTTTCAGGAATTTTGGACATTATTTCCAATACTGCCCTTTCTTGACCGATCTTTTCAAAAATGACCGTTATGTCCCTATCCTGATTTTTCCTCATAGCCTGGATCCTCTACCAGTCTACTATACTATTTGGCCTTAGTTAGTCACAAATCATTCATCAATTAGAATAAAATTATTAGGGTGTGACATCAGGACTCAAGACCACTCCAGTAGCAACCGGGGTACTCATGGGATTGTAGTCTTTTATGTTGAATCGCTCAAGAATCTTATTGATGTAATTCTATTGTTAAAGAGAGAGGATTCATTTTGAGTGATTTTTTTGGATCTTAACTCCAAGTATATACTTTGCTTCACCGATATCTTTATTTCAAAATTCGACGAAAGCTATTCTTTAATAGCCATCGCCGAATCTAGACTATTTCTAGCTAATAGTATATCGTCTACGTATAAGGATAATATGACAAAATTACCCTCAAACCGCTTAATGTAGATGTAGTGGTCTTACTCTATCATTTGGAAGTCATATGAGGTTATTGCTTTGTGAAACCTCAAATACCACTGTCTGGATGATTGTTTCAATCCATAAATGGACCTTTTGAGCTTACAGACTTTGCTCTCCTTTCCTTTTTCAATGAAACCTAATGGTTGCTCCATATAGATTTCTTTATCTAGATCACGATTCAAGAATATGGTTTTTACATCCATCTGATGTAATTCCAGGTCTAAACTGTTTACTATTGCCAGAATAAGTCTAATAGAGTTGAAACGCACAAGTGAGAATGTATCTTCATAATCTATGCCTTCCTGTTGTGTATACCCCTTTGCCACTAATCGAGCCTTGTATTTGTCAATTGATCCATCCACTTTTCTTTTAATCTTGAGAACCCACTTGTTCCCAATGGCTTTACGCCTTTTTGGAAGATCAACTATCACCCAAACTTGGTTCTTTTTCATTGAGTTCATTTCTTCTTCCATCGCATTCATCCATTCCTCCTTAGAAGGACTTAACAAGGCTTCTCGTATAGAATAGGGCTCATCATCCCCTTCTGAAGTAACTAAGAAAGATTCGCCTTCTATTTGAAAGCATCTTTTGCGAACACTTTTCCTGTTACTCTTTCTGACGAGAGCTATTTGCTTATCTTTCTTTCTTCGCTTAGGTCTCGGTGTTGACCTTTCTTGGCTCCCACTCAGATTGACAAACCTAGATGATTCTGATTTGTCAATTTGTTCTGCACTGTCTTGTTTCTATGTCTTGTAAAGAGAAACAGTATGGTCAACATCTCCTCTATTAGGAAATTCAGTCTCAATGAATGTTACATCTCTTGATTCTATTTCAGTCACCATTCCATCTTCGTTTTCACCTATGAAAACATATCCCTTTGCTTGTTCAGAGTACCTTATAAAGATACATTTCTTTCCTCTAAGACCCAACTTCCCATGCTTATTGTAAAAGCCCTTAACCCACCAAACATTATAACTCATCATAAAATCACTACTATGGTAGAAAAGGAAATCTGTCAAAATGAACTACCATAGTAGAAAGAAATTTGCATATTTTTAGAAATTGACTTTCAAACTCGGGTCAAATCCAAACTCCGTTGCATGCAACTAAAATCATTCATTCATAATCCATTGGGCCTCCGAGCCTCTGGCCCGAGTAACAACATACATCAAAAGCAGCCCATCCAATTAGTTTTCAACCATGTAACAAAGTTTCATAACACAATAGAAATGGCCTCCGGCCAACTAAAACGAGGAGATAACATATTCTCCAATTTACAATAAGATCAACAATCAAAATATCTCAAGAGACCCTAACTGTGGCAATATACAACTATCCATACATAAACAAAGGCTAGAGGCCTAAAGCTAACCAAGCTCAAGCCTCTGTGTCTCTTCCCGAAAGCGCACGCCTAGAACCTTCAGCTGAAAACATTATAAACCACGGGGTGAGACAAACGTCCCAGTAACCAACCTTTCCAATACTAGGTACTACTAAATAGGTGCTCGTGAAGTGTCAAGTGGGGCAGTTCACAAGTGATATGATAACAAGGTAGCCACAACAATTCATGCGAGTGAAACGATGCAATTCCCATCAACCATATCCCTCACTTTGGGGGATTTTCAGAAGCCGAACCCGGCCTATCCCTCACTATGGGGGACGTAAGGAGCCCAAGAAGGCCTATCCCTCACTCTGGGGGATGTAGGGAGCCAAAAGGCCTATCCCTCACTATGGGGGACGTATTGAGCCATCCATCATGCACTAATGGAGGCCTTATCACGTGGTAGTAACTATCAAAAACTCTCACCAATTCCCAATTCATGCATCATGCTCAAACCATAATCAAATAGTAATTGACCATTTCATAAGTAACTTCATTCAGTGGCATATCCTTCACAATTTCAAGATTCATTCATCATCAATCGAAACCCCACAAGACGGTTTTCCTTTTTATATACAACATATAATTTGAACATAATTACTACTTGGAGCACAAAACATAAATATACTCACAATACCACAGAAGCAAGTACTAAGGATTGGAAAGTGGTTACCTCTCGCCTGAGCAAGGAATAACAACCAACAATGTGGCCCCGTGCACCAACAAGACTCACAATCGGTCTACACAAGCACACAAACACACAACTATCATGTATTAGCTTTCAAACTAATAATGTGGCCAAAACAACATTTGGGGACACAAAATTCCTAGCTCCAACCAACACTCTACCCAACTCAAAGGGTATAACCATCCAAAACAACACTCTAAAGTCACAAAAGTTCATTAAAACCTTAATTCCTCTCTAAATATCAATTTAGGATTCAAACCTCAAGGACCCACTATAAGAATTCAACACCCAAACATCCCATTTGAACAATTGAGGTTCTAACAACAATCTAAACCGATTAAACATCCAATTTAACCCTCCTTAACATAACCCAAATCACAAAACTCAGAATCAACCTCTACATTGTCATCCTTAATCCCAAATCTCCCATTTCCATAAACCCTAGTTTCAAAACTCAAGATTCTTTAAATCTAAGAAAACTACACCGACTAAATACTTAGATTAACCCAAAGCAATCAATTTAACTCAAAACAATCGGTCAAAAACTTCAATTCCATCACAACCTAGAAAATCCTAGGGTTCCACCAAAAATCCTTAGAAATTCCAAGAGAGAAAGTAGATTAGAGGTTAAAATCACTTACTTGAGGTAATGGATCCTTAGAAATGCCCCCTCCAAGCCAGAAATTCGAAACCCTAGTAGAGCTCCTCTCTCCTCCTTCAGATTTTCTAATTTTCGCACACTGAACCCCTCCCGCGACTATATAGATTCGCAACCTTTCGCCGCGGTGAACTAATCCCGAGAGGGATTACTCGCCTGAAAACCCGACTTTACCGCGGCGAAAGCTTCCCAAGAGGAAACTCTCGCTCGCCCAGAAAAATCTTCTCTGCGGCATGCCCTTACCTTCGCCGCAGCGAAACCTTCCTGAAAGGGAAGCCTCGCTCACCTGAACAACTTTACCGCGGCGTCCCTATAACTTCGCCGCAGCCAAACCTGCCCGAAACACAAAGCCTACCTGGAACTCCCGGTACGTTGCGGCGAAGTAAAACTTCGCCGCGGCGAATATACCCTGAGAGGGGTACGTTCACCTATTCCTCCAATGAACCATCTTTTATATTTTTAGTGCTACTAAAAGCCTCTTGCTTCATTTTCACCTAGAACAAAATAATATAAATTATTTTGAATACTCTGGAATTTTTATCCCAATAAAAAATACCAAAAAGCACACTGAAATACTTGCAAATAGATCTTTAATTGTCTCAAAAATTATCAAATTATATATCAAAATGAAGATCTTGATTTTAGGGATTTTTAAAGAGAAACCGCACCCAAATAGAGCTCCCACATGCCTACATGCGCCCCTAGAAGAATAAATTCTGTGAAAAATCAAAAAATTTCAGCCCACTCGGGCTGAATACACTCGCCACTATGAAGCCAGACTCCAGCCACATGTCCGTTCCAGCGGCCTCCACGCGCCACCACGTCTCAGGTGGTGGTGTCCTCGTGTCTAAGGGGTATGCCATGTGGCGGGACGCCCCACGTGGCAGTTCTGGGGCAAAAAACTTTTTTTCTTTAAAAATAATTAAACCCTTTTTTTAGGGCACTGGACCAGGTTGGACTCAGACCAACCCGATCCAGTGGGCAAACCTAGGGATCCTTTTTTTTTAATTAAAATTTTTCAAAAAAATATATAATGGATTCGGATCGGTGACTGGTTGGGCTCGGTCCAGCTTTGGCCCAACCGGTTCCCTCCACCCTTTTTTTTTTTGTAGTGATCAAAACAATGCCGTTTTGATCACTGTGCACTGTCTTCTACCTCTAGCTGGGTCAACTTGACCTGGCTAGAGCAACAGGTCGGGTCCGACGGACCCAAAAACTTCTCTCCTTCATATCTTGGCCGGGAAAAGGTGTTTGTTTTTCACGCATTTTATATTGTTTTCTTTGTTTTCTCATCCTCTACACAATGAGATAGGTTTTGGAGCCTAAAAAATTGATTTTAAGCAAACTCAAAAAATGAAAAATCAACAGCCCTAAATGATGAATGTGTGAAACGATTTTCATGGAGGTAGAGAATCAACCCAACATGTCTAATCACGAATATAAGACACAAGAACTATCATACCAAAAATAAAATGGAGGATTTGTATAATTGATTGAAGCAAATCGCATAACCAGATGATTACTCAGAAAAACAAACGCAGCAGTGAAAATGAAAAGAAAACAATGGTTCTGCGGCTAGATAAGGCAGCGGAAAAATAAATGCTCTAATACCACTGATGAATTTGGGCATACCTGAAGTGTCAAATGATCTCAAATTCACATAGCCACACACGGATGTCTAATCACGGTAATGGAGTTAGACTGTATTTTCACAACAAATATGCTAGAGAAGAAGGAAAAGCCAGACTGATTATAATGAACTGAAGGAGGGAAGGGGAAATATATGTACGGTAGTTTTCTCATGTCCTAACTACCTTCACTTATCCACGGTTCCAATAATCGTTCCCCCCACACTATGCAATTCAAAAAACATGAGGGAAAAATCACAACCAAGGACCCGTATTTCTTTTTATTGTCACTAGAACCCCAAGCTTAATAGGTTTGGGTCCACTCTACCAAGGGTAGACTGGACCATTTTTCTACAGTAATAAATAAATCGTGTTATTTACAAATTACAAATAGTATGACCATTAAAGCATTCTTATAGTTGTCACCATTTTACAGACGATGCATTAAAACGTGTTTTGTTCAGCAGCCCCCTTCTTCAAACTATCAACATTCTTTGCATGTTTTACAAATAATGGCATGAAAAGCTTCAACATAATAGGCAAAAGGTAAAATAGAATTGAGTCTATTTTTCTAAAATTTGTTATCTTTTTATTTACATATTTAAACTTGAGACCTCATGTTTAAGGTAAAATGACACAATTTCCATCTTAGAATTAAACTTTTTATTAAAGAAAAAATGAATCATAATTAAAATTAATCATATGGACTTGTTGTTTGCAACCAATCTTTTTAAGCTTCATAATCATTCTAATTTTTTTTAGTTTCACTTTTCTCCTTTGTTTTTCTTCAGACTTCTTTCTATTTCAGTAAGATATTAGGAAAAGTGCTTTAAATTTAGCTTCTCAAAATTGAATTTTAAGGAGTAAGGTATTAAGAAAATCCAGTGAGAAAATGAAATAAAATCCCAACAAATTATAATTATGTGTGATACCATCATTATTTATTTTAAAAAGAAAAAGAAAAAGTAATCTTCACATGTATATGCCTTTCACGTGCCACTCCTAAGTCAGGCTTGTATATATGAATTGAATCATGACAAAAGTCTACTCGCCTCCACAGGTCAATTAAACATAATCATCAATTTGATTCAAAATCATGAAAATAAAAGGGCTAGAAAGATAAACACACAGTAAAAAGAAAAATCCATAACAAAAAAGACATAAGACTGGTTAGTTTTGAAGACTTTGGCTATTTTTGTAAATACAAAAAGTAACAAAAACAAATTAAATATGATATCTTTATAGTTAACATTGAGTTATAAAAAAAAAATTTAAAACATTGAGACTGTTTAAGGGAAAATGACAATGAGGTGCCATGGAAGATAATATACTACAAAAAGGTCTCTTCAAACCTGCTAATTGCATTAGAATCCCAAAGGGACTTGAGTGCATTAATGAAGGTGACTTGACACATATGCCCCTGCTAGAAGACAAACAACATTGCAGAATTGATTTCTCATGGCTTCTTCCTTGAGTTCCTCCATGAGAAAGAGAAGCTTGGTACAAAGGAAGCAAAATTGTAGAGCATCCTCCCCATCATAATTAGTTAAGTAGAAGCACCTTCTGTCTTCATCATCATAGCCAATTTCAAGGTTTGAAACTTTATTTCCTCTCAACTCCTAAAAAATTGTGGTTGGCAGATTGAGTTTGTAGAAAATTGATCTACCTTTTATTTGTTGAAAAGATTTCATTTTTCATCTACTATGAATAAGGAAAGCAATGCAAAGATTAGTTTTTGGTTTGGTGTGTGTTGGTGATTTAAGTTGGGATTTTATTGTGGGTCGGTAGAGTGATTATGAGTGCTTTGTTTTTGGGTATATTTTGGGTGGCTTGATGGTAGATTTGATTTGTTTAGGCATGGTTTAGTGGGAACAGATGAAAAGGATGAAGAGTGGTGTGGTAGAAATTCTTATTGTGAAATGGGAGAATGTGTTGTCAATTTAGATCTCAATAGTTGTCAATATGGCCGTTAACTTGTTAATCATAACTATCTTGTGTAGGTTTATATTAAAGGTGGCAAGCACATGCAGACAACATCTATTTTCTTCGTGTTCTTTTTTCATATAGGGGGAAGTTTGTAAATAATGGAGAAGATTATATGTGCTACGGAGGAAAAAGATATGTAAGTTTAGTTTAAACAAATGCTTTTATTATCATTTGTTGCCATGTAGGTTGTTACCAAATTATTGTTAAATTGTCAATATCTTCACTATAACTTGTCATTTACTGCATGATTGATCAATTGTTTGAAAGTACATATGGTGGCTTGTTCCTCATAGGAGCAACTTGCATTGTGACAAAGTATATTGTCTGTGCTACTACGCAAAAGTTAGAGCAAAAAATAGAGAGAGAGAGAGAGAGAGATTTATTATTTATGTCACTTATTGTTGTAAATGGTATACCTAATATCTAATTAGTTAAATGTTGGAATGAAAAAAAATAGCTGATTAGATTGTGTTAACAATTTAAGATGCCTCTCTTGACAATTTTTAGTATCTTCAGTGACAAGTGATGCTCCAATGCTCAATAAAATATTTTATATAAAGAAAGTTGATGAGTGGCATAATATTATTATTTAGTTTCATACTCATACATGACCTATTTTCATATTATTTGATTATTTAAAAAAAAGGCAAAATACTTTTCAAAATGACATATCAATAGGAAAATTAATAAGTGATAGAGCTATTATTAACAACTTAGGGTGCAGCTGTTAGCAATTGATATAGGGAACATTGGCAACTAAAATAATTATTAATTTTAGATTTGCAATTAAATTATAGGGTGAAGGGACAAATTTACCTATTGAAATATTAAAAAGGAGTACTAGGCAACATAATAAAATATTAGGAGCAAAAAAACCTATCAACTTTTTAAAACAAAACAAAAATATCCTTCTTGTTAAGAACCCTTAACGTCTGTCACTTCTTTTTTTCCTCATTGGGTCCCACTAAGTTTGTATGTGTCAAATATTTTGCCATGTAATCTTTCATCTTGGTCAACTCAATTTCTCACTCTTATCCAATCTCTACCAAAGCACTATGTGGTCGCTTAGAGGCATCAGTATCGTGGACTCCACTCCCTCTCTCCCTCTACTCACTTCTTGCATTTTTACACGTTGTCAGACACCCTCCCTTTTTCTTTTCATTTCTCTCTCTCCTTACCTCTCTTCTTGAACTTTTCCTTTCCTGAAAGTTGGACATACATATGGTCATCGGAATCTGGAAGCCATGAACACCGGCACCATCATCTTCTGTTGCAATCTCAACAAATCCCTCAGTCAGCCCACCTAGGATGACATTTTCCAACTCTTTTGTGAAGAATATCACCAGTTTTCTCTTTCTTCCTCTCTCTCTTACATCTAATGTTTTAAAAGCCGGATCGGAAGTCGAGCCGGAAAGAGCAGCGGGTCATGGTTCAAACGGTTGAAACGGTTAGACCATTCGGTCGGACCGGTAAGATAATAATTAAATTAAAAATAGTTATATAGTATATATATAATATGATAAATATAATTAGCATAATTTATAGTAAAATTATGTTTACTATATATGTTTTAACAAAATAAAATTCCTTAAGTCCTTAACAATCTAACACTACATGACTCCTAAGTACTCAATATAATGCACTAAGACAAATGACTTGATGACTTGTCAAATATTGGAGGATCTTGATTAAGCCAAGCATGAGTCTCCAAAAAAGCATCTGGGTCTGCAGCCTCTGCACTGTGACTATCAATGTCTTGTTGAGAACATGATCCCAAATCAACACCTGCTCCAACTCTAATGTCAAAGCATCCATCCTCAACTTGAGCCTCATTGCCTCTCTCTTCATAATTATCTTTATAAAATAGTTTGCAACAATCAAATTATTGAAATTAGTCAAATGTAAAATATAAATTAAAAAAATAGAAAGATTAGAAAACATCTAACCTTCTTCATTGATGAAAACTTTTGGCATTGGTAGTGTTGTATCATCATAAATGATGTCTTCTTCAATCTCATCAGTACGAAATGTTGAAAGTGGAGGAGAATCAACTTCTTCAGTTATCCAGTATTCAATCTTATCAATACTTTCATAATCAATAGGATCAAAAGTTTTGTTCTTGTTAACAACTCTAAAAAAACAAATGACAATAACATAGTATTAGCATTAATTTAATTAATTGTTTGGAAAATATAAATTCAAGTAGAGTCTAAAAGTTGGAAAAATATACCTATTCCTCAAACGAAAATTGTAATGAACAAAGACAAGATCATTCAGCCCTTTATGCTCCAACCTGTTCCTTTTCTTAGAGTGTATTCTTTCAAAGACACTCCAATTCCTTTCACAGCCTGATGAAGATGCAATTTGGCTTAACAATTGAATGGCCAACTTTTTCACATTTGGACAGCTACCTCCAAAAAATCACCACCATTCATCTGTTATATCAAAAATAAAACATCATCAAATGATTAAGTCACAGGCTTAATACCTAAGAATCAAGAATCATGACTCATCAAACTATCATCAAACATTAAAATATAAAACTTTACCAGGTCGCATTGATTTTGCATATTCAAGGGCCAAAGGATGACTAAAGCTACCACTTCTATTTTGGTACTGTGTGCCTTCTTGCAAGAACTTGGTCTTATTGGAAGCTATTTTTCTATTTATAACTGTAAGATATTCATTCATAACCTCTGGCTTTTGAGAAAAGTTAGCCTGGTCATAAAGAAAAGCAGGATTTAAGACATAAGCTGCTGTGTGAAGATCTTGACGAAGTTGTGTATCCCACCTTCTCTTAATAATTCTTGTATAAGGCTTGTATAAAGTTTTTTTGTTCATGAAAGTACTCTTGATAGCTTTCCTTGCCCTATACATACCCTCATAGATATATCCAAGCGAAGGCCTATCATCAGAATCAACTATTCTCAACAACCGAACAAGTGGTTTCACAACTTCAACAATAATCTTACAATCATTCCAAAACTTGTTATCTAATATAATCAATGTAACATCTTTGGCTCTCTGATCTCTATAGTATCTAGAATCTAAAAATGCCTTGCTAGTTACTAGGGCTTTTAAATCATGCTTGTGATCAAGAAGACTTTTTAATGCAATAAATGTGGTAGCAAACCGTGTAGGTCCTGGATGGATGATTTCTTTCCAACCTTCTCTTTTTCTCAGCCAGGCAAGCAAAAATGCATGATTGTAAATGAATTTTGAAACCTTTGAAGCTCTTGATGCCAAACTAGTAACAAGAGCCATTCTACTAATGTCTGCTAAAATTAAATTTAAGCAATGGGCAGCACATGGAGACCAATATATAGAAGGATGCTTGTCAGTTAATAACCTCCCAGCAGCTTTATAATTAGCTGCATTATCAGTTACCAAATGAACCACATTATCCACACCAACAAATGTAACCATTTCCAAGAATAAGTTACAAAGAGTTTGGGCATCCTTCACAATATCTAAGGCATCAACAGACTTAATGAACACAATCCCTCTAGGACAGTAAACAAGAAAATTAATCAATTGCCTATTTCTTTGATCTTGCCAACCATCAGCCATTATTGTGCAACCAGCTTCTGCCCAAAAGCCTCTACACTCATCAACTAACAATTGAACCTCCTTTTTCATATCTTGTAGTAATTTGGTTCTAAAAGCATGATAAGATGGCCCTTTATAACCAGGTCCAATAGCTGCAATAGCATCTATCATAGGCTGGAAGTAAGGAGAATTAACAGCATTAATTGGAATACAACAATCATAGAGCCACCTAGCCATAGCTAAGTCTGCTCTATGCACAGCTTCCTTACCTGCAAACGCACTTCTAATTCCCGGTTGTGCACTTGGACTTGTCCTTGGGGCAAAGAATTTGTCTATTGGTGCAGATGGCTTTCTTTTCATAGCTTGAGATGGTCTTAAGGCAGAAGTTTGAATATTTTGCTGAGAAGAAGTTGGAGTAGGAGTTTGAATCTGTGTCGGAGGAACCTCTTGCAAATTTGGAGCATCCCCTTCAAATGGTGTGACACTAGGACCATAGGGATTGTCCTCCTTATATATATCTTGTTTCTTACCTTTCTTCTCTTCAATTTCTTTCAAATTTTCTCCCAACCGAAAGCGAACATCACCCGGAACTTTTTTACAACTTATTATATCTCCTTTTATTCCCGCAAGATGCTGTTTCATTCTATGTATCCCTCCACCTCCAAATTCCTTTGCACAATACAAACATCTCAAGCGAGGTTTGCCACTTGAGTTTTTGCTAGCTACTTGAACACAATGTTCCCATGCAGGATCAGCCTTCGATCTCACAGATTGTGTAGATGGAGCATTACCAGATACTTCTTGTGGTTGGGATGACATCTTCTAATTTCTACAATACAAATACATAATAGTATCAATTAATTATAACTAGTAAACATATCTAGAGAGCATGTTAATTAAGAAAAGGATTTTGAATTTAAGCACTCAATTATTTAAACAATTAATTATAGTTCATGGAAATATAATTATAATTTATGGATCATATAGGACTATAAGTAATACTTAGTTTTTTTTTGGTCAAATTAGATCCCCCACGGCCCCACTTACCCACTAGCCTTCTTTAAATAAATATAACCCATCAGGCATCATCAAGGCATCAAGATCAAGCTTCTTTAAGTTAAAGAATAAATAATCAATCATCATTAGATCCCCTACGGCCCCATATTCGAATGGATAACTAAAATATTAAGTCCCTGTCTCTTTGACTCTATGCACATAGCTAGGTCCCACGGTTTATTTTTATATTTCTTTCTAACTTCATTCCAAACTCAACAAAATCCTCCTGGTTACATGCAAATGGAAACATATATATGTATATGACAGTTACAGGCTTCTGAATTGTTTTATCATATTCTTCAGTACATTCAACTTGGATTAAACGCATATTTAGGAGACAGATCACGATGTAGCTGAAGTAAACACAAGTTGGTCAGCTCGCTGCGAAGAAAAATGGATCCTACCATGGATTCCTCGGTCACAGCTCAGAGCTCACTCAACACACATATATATAAGCTTATACATCGGTCAAAATCAAATAGTTACAGGCTTACAGCTTATTCAATATATATATATATATAAGCATCAAATGCTATCTTCTCCATCAGTACTACTAGTAGTCGGCTCTGGTTTTGGCAAAATAAACAGAGCATAGGTTCATTGAAATTTGAAACAGCCGATTACCGATACAAAGCTGTTTAGAATCCAATGAGCAGAGAATGATTTACCTGTTTAGAATCCAAGAGATTTGAACTGTGATGACTTCAGATTTATGATCACCTCTGCCTTTAAGCCTCCACTTCTCTGACTTGGGTTTTTCCAGCTCCTTCAAAGCGAGAACGTGCGGACGCTAAATCAAAAATAACCTGATCGTGAATGCTGGTGGACGATGGTGCGTATGAACAGAGTACAATGGAGCACGGTGGAGGACGACGGAGGAAGACGGAGCACGGTGGGGACCTAGGGTACTCAAACTCACAAAGTCGGTCCCGCCACTCTCGCGTTCGACAGAAAAGCCGAAAGTGCCAAGCAAAAAGTCAAAAACAGGGGTCGTTTTTTTAAAAAATTATTTTTTGTAATGTAATATATGGACTTTTGGCAGTTTTTGGGCCTCTTTTTTTTATTATGATGATACTTCAGCCCGTCCGGTTTTTACAAATCCGGAACGGCTTCCGGCCCAACAACGGCTTCTGGCCCAACGGCGGATAAAAGGCGGTCCAAAACGGATTAACCACTCAGGCGGCCCAAACCCTCTGTCTGAGCCATTGTGTGGACTGGGCGACGGTCGGACCGTCCGGTCCGGTCCGGTTCTTAAAACCTTGCTTACATCTTTTATTTCCTAGCTCACTGTCGATACTGCCACCTTTTGCTACGTTCTCTTTGATCGAATAGCCTGAAGCCCACGATTTCTCAAATATACGTCTTTGATTTCTGCAGACCATTTCACAGATCTCGTTGTTCTTCTTCCTCTCCTATGGCATCAAGTCATCTTTGATTTCACATCTCATATGAGTCTTTGATTTTTTCGTTCTCATGATAGTTGTGGGTCTTTGAAAGATTGGCTATGGGTGCTTGATATTATTTAGAATGATTGTTTCCCCGATTGGATTATATTGTGCTTGATGTTGATGATTTACTCTCATGGTAAGGATGCTTAAGATCTAGATTGTGTATGATTTTTTTGGGTTTTCTTGGTTTGATTAATGTTTCTAGTGGGAGGAGGATGACAAAATGGAAGGAGTTGATGATGACGATAATGGTCTAGTAGTGGGAATTGGGAATTAGGAAAGGCGACAATCGGGGGAGGAAGAATTTTCACAGTTGTTATATTTTTTGTCCAACTCAGATATTATTCTGCCATATTTGCCTCCACATCACCATTTTTAGTCATAGATATTTTTCTGAATGGTCAACGTTATTCATTTTAATGGCAATGGTATTTTAGAACCCTTTTTGAATCATTATGAGTAATTTTGCTCTCCACATTTTATTATGATGTCTAATGCTCTTTTTCAATATTATAGTGGATAAATTTGCTCCTTCATCCTAAATCATATTTAATCAAAAATATAAACATTATATCATATTATATAACATGTTATAACTAGAATATATTTCTCAAATTTATGTTAATTGAATGACATATTTCAAAACTTAAGCAGATTTATATGAGTTGAAAAGGGACAATACATCATTGGCAAGTTAAGCTATTACCATTAACAAGTTAAGGTATAGTTAATGATAGTGTCATAATTGACAGGTCCTACTATCACAATTGACAAGTCAAACTGCAAATATTGACAACTCACGCGGCCACCATTGACAAGTAAAGGCTTAATTAATGACAAGTGATTTTATAATTTCAAATCAATGACAATTAACTTTTAATAATGATGGTATATCACATTACACCCTAAATGTATTAGTGCAAAGGAATTGACAATATTATATGACATTATGTAACTTGAAATCACTTTTTTTTAAAACTTATATTAGCAGATAAATTGACAAATGATAGTGGTACAAGTAACATGTGACAACATCTGTATTGACAATGTAGGGTGTAGATAATGACAATTGATTACATATCAGAATCCAACATATTAGTTTACAGTCAACTTTCATTTACAACTTCATATAAATGAAATTAGACCAATTTCATAACCCATCCAAAAAACATAGGGGTTGTATGTATCCAATATCAAACTAGCCCTATATGCTTGAGTGTAATTCAGTTGCACGTCACAATGATCTTTTGTTGATTATTCTTCATAGATTTGAATAAAAACTTTTGGGATATGCACTTCCATTTTATAGAATTCATTTGAGGTCTAGGCATTGGCATCATTTTAACAGCACATGACATTGATGGTAACTCTCTAGTCTCGTAATAAAAGGTAGGAGGAGATATAGATAATCCATTTGCACTTCCTAATAATTGATCCATCTTGCAACAAATAACAAGTTATAGGGTAAATATTAACAATTTAGCAGTACTTTATCAATAATTTACACAGCAACAAATGATAATAAAAAAAACATTTGTTCAAACTAAACTTACACATCTTGCTCTTCCATAATGCATAGTCTTCTTCATTATTTACAATTCCCCCTATATAAAAAAACAACATAGATGCTTTCTGCATGTACTTGCTACTTTTAATATAAACCTATACGAGACAATTATGACTAACATGTTAAGCAGTTGTATTGACAATTACCGCTGCCTAAATTGACAACATATTCTCCCATTTCGCAGTACGAGTTTCTACCCACACTATCCTTCATCCTTTTCATTCATTCCCACTAAACTATTCCCAAACAAAGCAGACCCACCATCAATCCACCTAAAATATATGCAAAAACATAGCACCAATAATCACCCTTTCGACCAACAATGAAACTTCAACCTAAATCATCAGCACACATCAAACCAAAAACTAATCTTTGCATTGCTTTCCTTGTTCATAGCAGATAAAAAATGAAAGCTTTTCAACAACTAAAGGGCAGAGCAATTTTCTACAAACCCAATATGCAAACCACAATTTTTTAGGAGATGAGAAGAAATAATGTTTCGAACCTCAAAATCGGCTATGACGATGAAGATAGAAAGTGCTTCAACTTGACTAATTATGATGGACAAGATGCTCCACAACTTTGCTTCCTTTGTAGCAAGCTTCTCTTCTCATGGAGGAACACAAAGAAGAAGCCATGGAAAATCAATTCTACAACAGTGTCTTTTAACAGGGGCATATGTATCAACTCAACATTTTCATTAATGCACTCAAGTCCCTTTGTGACTCTAATGCAATTAGTAGATTTGAAAGGACCATTTTATAGTATTTTATCTTTCATGGGATCTCAGTGTTATTTTTCTGTTGTTTAAATATATTACGACATCAAAATCCATAAAAAAGAACATCTAAAGATATTAATAATTATTAAACCTCAGAAATAATTTTAGCAAAATTTTCATCTCCAGAAAATGAAAATTAATTATACTTTATAATAAAATGTAGTCATATACTTTGGGAAAAATGAAGAGTTTTTTTTTTGGGGGGGGAACAACCGGAGAAATCTGTCGGATATAATTTATACGATGGACATCTTGATAATTTCATAAGATAATTTCTAAAACTTTTAAATTTAATTATTATATTATATTATATATAACTTTATTTACTTTTCAATGTATTCATATTTTATTTTATCTTTATTTTTTTATTTTTCTTTCTTGGGTTGTTATAATTTAATCAAGGAATAATGAGACGTTAAAAAGAATATTTATGTACGGACTTTTCATCGGCTCCCCCATGACGAAGCGAAAATCAAAGCTTTGTCGCTAAGTTCATTCAGATTTCATGCATGGTGGTTTCATTCCATGTAAATTATAATGACGCATTTTATAGATGGTAGAATTTCTATATGCACAAAACTGTAAATGTCCAGTAATGAAGAAAGAAATAAGTCTCACCAAAATATAAAAAGAAAAAAAAAAGGAAATGCAAAATTGAAGGAACAATGTATTAAATAATGCAATGAAAATGTCGTCCAATAAGTGAAATTGTTCAACACGAAAGGAAAGTAAGAGACGAAGCTTCTTCTCATACATTAACATAGATTTTGGGTTATTTTATACCCCAGCAGACTTGACTAAAAAAAAAAAATTGCAGCCAAAAAACATGGTTATTTATATGTAAGAACAAATATGTTCCACGTCTTGTTAGGACGACTTGACTTGATTCGGAAATGGAGAAGTATAAAATGATGTGTGTGTGTCAGTTGCTGGTTGTGCAAGATTTGATAAGTTTGATATGACCAAATTTGGAAAACCATCTTTTGTTGTCTTCCTCTTCTTACTTCATTGCTTCGCAGTCACCTTTTTGTCTATGCATACAAGTATCACTACTGACAAATTTGCACTTCTCGCCCTTAAATCTTTTATCACTTTAGATCTATATGATTTCTTAGTAATTGGCTTGTCTCTTCTTCTCCATGCAGTTGGGTTGGTGTTACTTGCAATATTCGTCATAGAAGTGTCTATTCCCTAAATCTTAGTGGCATGGAACTCAAGGGCACCATATCCCCACAACTAGAAAATCTCTCATTTCTCGTTAAACTTGATCTAAGCGACAATAATTTTTATGGTCAAATACTAGAAGAGTTAGTTCGATTGCATAGATCGAAACTATTCAAATTGAGCAACAATAACTTTCATGAGCCAATTCGAACATGGATAGCAGATTTATCTTCAATTGAGCAACTAAATCTTGGAAATTACAATCTTATTGGATTTATTCCACTATATTTGTTGAATCTGTCAAGGTTGGAGATTTTAGATTGGAATTTTAATTTTATTGAGGGGACCATTTCATTAGAGGCGTATAGCGTCTTGAAAATTTTAACCTCAAAGATAAGGTAAATAAAATAGACCAAGGGCTAGTTAGTGTTGAGGGACATAATTCTCACAAGTTTTGAATTGAAACTTGGTAGTGGCCACACTGATATTTTTGAAATATCAGTTGAAGAAAGATCCGATTGGGAAGTCAAGTTAGAAATTCTCAAAAATTCCTAGAAAATCATGTAGAATAGAGTTAAGAGTTAAAGAATAGTGTTTGAGGCCCAAAGGAATTATTGAAAGGAAAACAAATTAATATAGAATTTTCTATATTTTCAGGGATTTTTGGTTATATTGGGTAATGGTAACCAAAGTTAATTATTTAAAATATTTAAAGGCCTCAATAATTATGGGAAAATGTGGGAAAATTTCTTAGAGGATTATCTTAATTTATAAAATTGTTCCTGGTTTCAAATGATAAGAAGATTAGCTTTAATAATATTTAAGGCGGAATTATTGTCGGTGGAATGTTGATTTCATTGGAAAAAAAATTTTGAGGATTCTAGAGTGAATTAAATTTTGAGAAAAATTATAAAACTCTTTTACACCGAGAGAAGGTTAACAGTGCACTAAAATGAATTTTCTAAGATAGTGAAGTAAATAGGATATAGGAAAAATTCATCTAACACTGCACCAGTACTTAGTACAATGTCAGGATACCCGAGAAAGTGTATTTTTCTGCAAATTTTTCTAGCCCGAAAGGCCTATATATCACACCTAAAATAGCCCATTTAGAGAAAAAAATATTTAAATAAAAATGAAAATAAAATGGAATTTCTAGATGGATGATTAAGGGAGTCAACCATGGTGATTAGACAAGTTAACCAAGATTAAACTAATTAATCTTGGCATGACATAAGCATGTGATATCATCATCATGACATCACACGGAGAAGTGACAAGACCATGTTCTTGAAGCATAGGATTTGTCCATTATTTTCATTTTATTTTCTATTATCTTTGGAAGAAAAATGGAGGGTTAGGACTTGCCCACATACCCCTTGTAATTTTGTTGAAATTCAAAGGCTAAGAGTTAATCAAAAGTGCTATAAATACTGCCTCCCACACTCACATTTTTGGCCAAAGAGGGACCATTAGGGAGACCCTTTTTTTCTTCAAATTTAGGGGAGAGAAGAGCAAACTCTAGAGAGAGAACTTCAACACAAGCTCAACCAATCATCAAGGTAAGCTTCTATGCCTCTTGTGATGTTATGTGGGGCTATTTTTATGATGAATTGATGTTGATTTGGTGGTCATTTCCTTAAGGGGAAATGCTGCCAAATTTTCAAACAAATGGAAGGAAACTAACTAAGAGATTGAAACATGGATTGAACACTTAAAAAGGGTAGGAATTGATTGGTTATACTTGAGTTTGGAAAAGAAAATCTAACCCAAAAAAACACACACACACACACATAGACCTTACGGATTCTGAGATGTATGCCATTTTATTCATTTTCACAACTTTGGGATTAAAAGAAAGCCTCATGCTCTATACCTTTAAAAGTAATCTAGCAAAATCATTATTCACTAATATCTTGTGAGGTACTGGAATATTATTTAATAGAATCACAATTAAACCGGCAAGTTGATTCTTTAGTTGTGAAAGATCACCAATCTCATTCACAATGCCTCCTTAAAATACCGGGGGAGGGGTGGAGTAATGTAATGTTAATAAGAATATTTTACCTCTCACAAGTTAGTATATACATGAGACAATTTGTATATTTCTTAAAAAATTTATAGTGACACTTACACATTTTTGAAAAATAACATAAATTATTCTAAATAATGAAACATAACTACTAGTTTTAAAAAGGTATAGCCCTTTTTATTAAACTGGGCTAATAGCCATTGATTAAAGTCATTGGTTGAGAAATAACATGAATTTTTTTTCTTGCTGGCGGCAAATTTTTTTAAATTAAAATTCTGTATATATACCATTTGTTTTTGCATAGAAGACCAAAATCAATCTATATCATGTATATTAATTATATCACGATTAAATTTTATTATTTAATGATTGAAATTCAAAATTCACTTCAATATTAGTTTGTGTTCATATAGATTCATTTTTTGGCTTTAAATTTATATCATATATTATATCCTTTAATATATTGTACATATGATAAAATTATTTCTTTTTTATATCAATTTGTATAAGAAAGTTATTAATATTCTTATTATATTTTTTAGTCATTATTAAAATTAAAAATATATTTAAATCATTATATTCTTAATTATGTTATTATATAAATTGTTGTAAGATTATAATCTAAAATAATGAAATTTAAAATAAAAACAGAATAACGATGGAATTAATGACGAAAACTTCTGTGACAAACAATTTAGTGACGGAATTAGTGATAGAAATTTCTGACAAAAAAAAATTCCTTCACTGGATATTTATTGATGGATTTTTTGACGGATTAACGACGAAATTTAGCGACGGATAGAAATTCCATCGCTAATCCTTCGCTAATATTAGCAATGGAAAAATTCTGTCGCTATTCCGTCACAAAATTTAGTGACAGAATTTCCATCAATAATCCGTTGAAAGTTAGCGATGGAATAATTTTTCATCGATAATGAACTTTTTTTTTTTTTTAGTGAAAGGAGTGCACTTATATTATTTTCTTGCATTACAATATTATTTTTAATCTTAGTAACAACCTCACTGGGAGATTAAACCCACCAACCCCACTGTCCTAAGCAAAAAAATAAAATGTTTTGGCAAGGGTTTCCAAAGTTATTAAAAACAAAAAGAGGAATTTTTGTAATTTTTCATGAATTTCAAAATTCTAATTTGGTATTTCTTCATTTTCTATAATTTTAAAGTATTAGGTACATAAATTGAAATATCTTAATTTCATGCTTTTTTTAATCTAAAATTTTCCCTAACGAATTCTCACTAAAATTGTACCAAAAAATTCTTTCATACAAAGATAAATTGCTACAAAGGTGGTCTGGTGCTTTAGGCCATACATGATTAATTGGAACACGTACAAAACATTATTTAGTCAAACTTAACGTACTGACTTGCAATATTAAAAGATAAGAAATTTGCTCGTTAGCCAAAATTTGCTTATCCCTTTTTAATATTTATGCATCGATTTATCTGTATAACACACATATTCAAGTTTCTGGAATTAGTAGGTAAGACACGTGTATATAGATATATTTATATATATTACCTATATGCAAACAATATCTTTTGTGTTTATAAATAAAGTATTTCATTTCTATTTTTTAAAGTGGGGCGTGTTAGAAGTCTTTTAAATAATTTATGTTGCTTTTAATTCATATAAGGATAAAATAACTTATGCAATTCAAAAAGTTAATTAAAATTAGTTTAAAATGATAAATATGTAAAATATATAACCTATTATCTTAAAATATCCTTGTTTATGGTGAGGTTCAATGAGAGCAAGGATGAGTTTAAAAAAAAAAAGAAATAGAATGAATTAAAAGAAGTAAAAAAGTAATATGAGAAAGGTAGAGCTGGTAATGCGGGTTGGCAGCGCGGATACGGGCCAGCCTGTAGTAGTGCGGGCCCAAAGTAGTGTGGCTGAAGTAGCACGCACCCTGGCAAAATGGCAAGAGACCGCCAAGGCGGCTCGCCTAAATTTTTTTTAAAAAAAATTTATTATTATTTGTATAGATTAAGCTTAGTTTGAAATGTTGAAATTGACCTTGGAGTTTTAAACTTAAGTAATAGGTTATAATAAAATAATGTGAGGATTAATTTATAATTTGAGAAGATATTTTAGAAAAACTAACACATATTTTTTCTAAATAATTAATTTTACTTTTTCTATTCAAATTAATTAAGTAGATCTTTTATGTGCGTATAACATATGCAATTACATGAATAAAGAGATGTTAATGTGAAATTTGAGAGTCAAAATCCTCCAACTATGTTCTATAATATATTGGGAATTGTAATATTGTATAAAAATTAAAATTAAAAAACAAAACGGCCTGCAGGCTAGCCCGCTCCGTGCAGGCTAGAGTAGCACGCACCTTGGCGGGTTGGCATTTTGCTAACCCGAGCCCGCCATTTTTGGAGGGCAGGCAGGCTGGGCCCGCGTATGACAGGCTCAAGAGAGAGGCTTATAATTAATTTGGAAATAAAATTTTAAAAAAAATGCGTCAAATGATCCAGCACATCCGGAATGAAGCTTATTAAAAAAGGGAGAATTGCAATTAGGTTCTATCCAAGGGAATTAAATACAAAAATGTCTCTTAAAATCATGAAATTATTTTGAAGTCCCAAGAGACTTTTTTGCAATAAATTTGATTTATTTAATTACCAAATTATCCTTCTTCTTTCTTCAAGTTTGCATTGACAACTAAAAGAGCAGCGATTGACAACTTAGAGTGCAATGATTGACAACTATCGTGGCTGGTTTGACAACTCATGCATTACATTTTGTGATATGCTAAGAAAATGTGTTGTCAAACCAGTCGCGATAGTTGTCAATCCTTACACCCTAAGTTGTCAACCACTGCTCTTTCAGTTGTCAACACAAACTTTAAAAAAAAAAAAAGTAATTTGGTAATTAAACAAATAAAATTTATTACAAAAAGGTCCCTTGGGACTTCAAAATAATTTTATGATTTCAAGGGACTATTTTGTATTTAATTCCCTTAGATGGGACCTAATTGCAATTTTGCCATAAAATTAGTCCCTCTTAAAGATGTGATGTTTATACTTCTTAATCGGTGGCAGTATGTTGTGGTCATGTTCAGTTATGGGTATTGGGCTTTAGGCTCTCAAAGCGTAGTCTTTAGTGTCTGTGTTTCTGTATAAATATGGGCCAATTATCCAGTGTTATGCATGAACCCAATTTCCTTTTTGCTGAATAATAGATAGATTTTGGTTCTCTCCAGTTTTTTTCCACATCTCTTTACATTATATATTATACTTTATGCATGTTATACAAAAGTATTATAACTTGTTTTATTTTCATATTTACAAGTCCACTCAGCATTTTCAGTAGAAGAGTTGTTATTGAATTATATTTAAATGCCAATCTCTTTACAAATATTGAGATTATTATTTCTTATTTTTCTTCTTTTGTTTCTTTTTTTTAATATTCTTCAATAACAAAATAAATTTAAAATGAGATTTTATCTTTCATTTTTTTTAATATCATACATTTTTCTAGTGGAGACTTAAATATGGCTAATGATTTACATTCACAAAACAGCAATGATTTTCTCTTCTTTTTTTTGGGTGATATTTTCTTCATTTAGAGGAAAACAAAAATGAGTTTTTTTTTTTTTTTGCCATTCCATTCATTCATATTGTTTGTTCATATAATGGATATTAAGCTTGTGATTACAATGCCAAAATAAAAGAAAGATAAGCTCGTGAACTGATGGGACCAGTTGATATTTATAACGTGAAAAATAAAGGGCTTGTTTTTTTTTTCAAAACAATTTTATAAATTTTTTTAAAAATAATTTTTGAGATTAAAAAGAATAAAAGAATATGTTCGGATGATGATTTTAAAAATCATAATTGAAACAAAAAAACATAAAAAATCACATGGGGCAGTTTGTTTTTATGGGAAAAAAGTTAAAATATGGGTATTGGATAATTAGAAATATGTGTTTGCTGTTTGTTTTTATAGATAAAGTAATCGGTTTCTTTTCAACATGCCATTCTATTTACGTGCTTTAAAAAAAAATCCTGTTTGTGATGCGTAAGAGTGAACGCAGTGCTCTTTTTTTTTTTTTTTTTTTCAATGAAAGGATTTGTCGTTGAAAAGATTTTTATGATAAATTCAATTCTCTTGTCAAAATATACATAACTCTGTTAACTCTTATCTTGTCAACTTTTAAATTGAAATAGGTGAGATTCCATCATCTATCCTCAACATTTCTTCTTTAATTATTCCGAGTTTAGACACGAACAATTTGAATGGTAGTCTTCCAATATCAACTGGCAATGGGACATTGTTGGAAGAATTATATTTATCATGGAATTTGTTTACAGGTATGCTCAATGGACCCATTCCTTAATTTTATGTTTTAAAGATTTTTATTTTTATTTATACTTATTTTATATTGCTTGCAAAATTTTTAATTGAAATTGCTTTAACCCTCTGTTTGGATGGAAAGAAAAGTTGGGAGAAAAGAAAACTATGAGAAAAAATAGGAGAGAAAAATAGGAGGAAGAAAAGGTGGGGGAGAAAATGGGATGTGAGATCCATCATATTTTTCTCTCAAATTTTCTCTCCACATATGGAAAGAAAATGAGAAAAAAAACACACCTTCCACTACTGCCCTCACATCCGCTCCTCTTTGTTATGATTTTTATGAGTGAAACTCATGGCAAAAACTGAACTTCAGATTATAGCTGTTCTACTTCTTATCATCCACAGCGTTAGTACATTTTGCTTTCTTTTTTTCCCCCCCTTTTTTCCCAAGCAAAACCGTTACTGCAGTTTGAGAACCTCATTTTTCTAAAAAAAAAAAAGAGGAGAAAACCTCGAGTTCGTGATAGACTGATAGCTTGTATATGATTGAGTGGCTTCCTATTTAGGTATAGTTTATTTATTTTTCTTTTCTTTTATTTAATTTAAAAAAAATTAACCACTTTTATTTTTATCCTAAAAAGTAACATTTTTATTAAATTATTTGATGATGTAAATATTAATATCATTTTTTATTGTAATATCTTATTCAATTTTAAACATTTATATTTTGTCATGATGGTAAGGATATTTTAGCCATTTAAATATTTGCCCATTTTATGTTTTTTCTGTTTTCTCTCCTTTATGAACATAAGAGAAGATAATATTTTCTCTCAAGTTTTCTCTTCTCTCTATTTTCTTTCTTCTCATTTTCTTTGCTCCCAGCTTTTCTTCCTATCCAAACAAAAGGTAAGAGTCAAAATTCTAGTATACTTGATATGTTTAATGCAATGCATTTTTCTTAAATAAAAATGCATTTGTTTTTATTTATACTATATATCTACAATGCGTAACTGAAAGTATTTTAGTTTCTTAAATAAAATCTAAATTTTAGCCTTCTTTTTCCTTTTTTTTTTTTTTGGGCCTAGGATGAACTCATCCTCAAATTTCAAAATTTGAGCCTTGTAAATATTAAATAAGTTTAATGCAAAATATAAATAATTTGGATGTTCATTTTATATAGTTGAGGTTAAATCTGTATTCTCTCTTTAGTAATTCCTCTTTGAAAGAAATTTAAGGTTCAATTGATCATTGATATTAGAGGAGTCCTTTTTAAATTACCGTCCAACTAAAACTGAATTATTTTCTATCAATTTTAAGCGTCTAATTATCAAAATTTCATGTATTATTTATATGCTTGTGTAGGTGTGAGCTTATTAGAAAGTTGCTTCCCATAGTACCAAGTAATTAACAAATATTTTGTATTTATTTATAGGTGAAATTCCTTCATTTCTTTGGAAAATGCCTTCTTTGAGAATTGTTGAATTTGGCATCAATCATTTAAAGGATAATTTGCTAGAAGAAATGTGTCATCATCTTCTTTTATTTGAAGTCTTTACTGTTGATGTTAATCAATTAGAGGGAAGCATTTCGAAATCAATACGCAACTGCACATCTCTAAAAGAATTATATTTGGGTTGTAACTTGTCACATCCCGAATTTTAGGCCTAGAAGTACCGAAATTAGCCTGAAATGAACAGGCTACCAGAGCTTTTTTGGCGGAGGTCCCAGAGATTTCCTGAAAGGACAGAGGGATTCCCAGAGACTGAATCGCAAAGAGAAAGTTTTCTGAGACTGAGAAAAGAGGAAGTTAGAGACTTGGATGAAGTCTCGGGGCTCAAGAATGAGAAATAGAGATAAATATAGGCCAAAGGTTTTGTTGGAGGCCTCAATGAGGTGACTTTTAAGGTTAAGCCAAATCAAGGGTAAAATTGTAATTTTGTAAAGTTTCGAGCTGGTAAAGGTAAAAATGAAAATTATGCCAGAAAAATCCCAGAAAATGGGAAATTGTGGGTTAAGGCCTGAACACTTCTAAAAAATTTCAGAAAAAATACAAATAAGGTCCAGAGGTCTATATGAAGCTAAAAATGACGAAAATGCCCCTGGGAGGAATTTGTGGAATTCCCAGGGTTTTGACTGATTTTAATTATTATTAAAAATAAATTATTTAAAGTATAAGGAGGACTCAAATAATCAGAAAAAATGGGAAAAAAATACTTGAGGAATTATCATAGGTTTTAAAAATAATTCCGTCCCCAGAAAGTGAAGATGTTGGCTTTAATGGAATTTAAAGCCTATTTGTATACTGTCCGGGGAGAGTCAAAGTCAAAGGTCTAGAGGTTGACTTTGAACTTAAGAAAAATTAGAGAAATTTCTCATGATAAATAACTAGTACTGGTACCTAGAGACAGATCCTTAGAGTTGTGGACTGGCAGAAAGAATTCGATCAAGATCACTCTGAAATAAATATTATTAATTATTTTAATGGAAGAACAAGGGAAGAGCATCACTTTCTCTTTAGGCATGTTATATAATGCCATGTGGATTTATTTGAAGTGAGAAAATGGTACCAGAACATATCCCAATGGTCCCGGGTAAGTCAGGACCCGAAAAAGTACCCTACACGGTATAGAATAGTAAGATAGGGGAGGTGCTGTACGAAATTCTTAAGAGTAGGGAAAGATGAAATTGATGTTAGAATAATGTTTAAATGCTTGAAAGGAACAAGAATCCAGTGGTTTTATGCTAAAACTGGTTGAATTTTATGACTGTGTAACTTGAGAGAATGTTTCGGCCAAACCTAGCTTATGCTTAGGATATGATTTTGATGATTTTGATGCTTCTAATGTGTTTAAAATGAAAATTTGTGTAGGGATAAGATGAAAGAATGAAGTTGGAAGCACTGAAATCAAAACTGAAAATTTAGTAACAGATTTCGGTTGGGGCCTAAGACCAGGAGAAGGAGCTAGATTTTGATGAATCTAAGCTCATATTTGGATTCGTAGGGCAAAATTGTGTAGGTTTGGCCTAATGGAACAATTTTTACAAAGCTAAAACACTATATTATAAATTAAGAAAAAAGGGATTAAGTTTAAAGACACAAGTCTTCCATGTTGTGTAATTCTTGGTCCTAATGAGCAATGTTACCCTTGTGGCTATGATTAGGACCTTGAGACATCCAAGAGAAGGTTTGGATGTGGTTGAGCAAGCAACATTAATGGTCGAAAGCAAAAGGAAGTAAGAAGAAAGCTTAAAGACATAAGGTAACAAACTTCACCCTACTCTTATGTGCTTGGTATTTGCTTGCATGTATGACATGTTCTGTGTTATATGATTCTATGAACTCATGCATTGTGATTGTGAATATGTTTGAAATGTGTCATAGACCTATGTGTTTTATAGTTAATGCATGATGATTTCCAAACATGTCACTATGTTATAGAAATGTCAAGTTGCAAGTATGTTATGAATGCCAAGCTTGTCATGTATGTTTGGGTGGTTATTGTTTGCTACTGAGATTCTCTCAAATCTCACCCCTCTCTAACCAACCATTTAAGTCAATCAATGATACACAATGACCGCATGAAGGAGAGCATGAGAAGGAAGGAGAAGAAAGTGGAGAATTATTGATGTTAATGATTGGTTAAGGATTTATGTATAATTCTCCTATTATGTAAATTATGTATATGAATACCAATAGCGCCATGTATTTGTTTAGAATATTATGGAATGAATGAGAATGTATGAGAATGAATAAGAAAGGATGAGGCCAAGTTATGCATGCCAAAACAATTAAAAAAAATTAAAGCAAGAATTGTTTAATGAATAAAACGTAGGTCCTAAAACAGTCAACTTCCATATCCAGTTTGACCTATCAAATGAATGAGTTAAGCCATGAAATTTGGCAGACGTGTTGTACACATCTCAAGCTTTAAAATGAGAGGTAGAACACCTTAATTGGATGTATACACAAGGAGATACGAATTTCTAAATTTGAGACACAGAATCTGAAAGTTTCAGATTTTACCAAATGAATAGTAATCTTTATTGATTAAAATGTATGAATTGGACAAGGATAAGTCCAGTTTCATACTATTTTTCTTGTGGAGAATTGAAAGAACTTCAAATAAAATTTTGAACCACTTTAATACGATTTTTATGGAATTAGTTATAAATTTTCGAAGTTGGACCTGTAATATGAAAATTAATCAATGAACAGTAACCCGAGAACCTAATACAAATTTTTAATCTACAAGCTTGTTTCATAAAACGTTTGAATCGTAACGCTTTCAAACACGTACTCTAAGAGGTTAAAGGAAGGATGCATTTATTTGTTTTTATCTTTTTCTTTTTTAATATTTTGTATGCACTTAAGATAGGACTCATATAGCCGGTGATTACAATTCCAAAATAACAAATAAAGCCTAGATTATGAATAGACAGAACCTCGTGATATTAAATTAGTAAGATAGAAAAGTTATATATAAATTTTTTATTTATTATATTTTTTTTTGAGAAAAATTCTCTTTATTATATAAATTGTAACAATTCTATATTGTTTAACTGCCATTAAAATTATATATAATATTTTTAAAAATTTATATCGTGGGAATTGAAAAATGTACAATAAACAAAAAAATTATTTAGATAATTATAGAAAATCAATTACAAATAAAACTTAAAACAAAAATTTAAATGACACTAAAAAAAAAAAGCTTATTCAACCAAATTTAAGTTCAAACTAATGAACAAGAATACAACATGTTTTCAATAGTTAGTCAAATTGTTAAATTCAAAGAACAAAAAATCAGACCAGGTACTATCGGTCGAGACAATGGGTCAAGGGTCAATAGGTCTTATCGGGGTTAGATGGGGTGAAACTAGCTTATCCATTAAGGGTTTTAGCCTGTTCACAATCAACTTTTTAATCCCTTTATATAACACATTACAAAGGGCTATAGGTTGAAATTGAGAGACGTACTCTGGTTGATCCACTTTTGGAATTATCACCAGCTTATTAATCTCATGAATTTTCTCTGATTCCCTCCACATATCCATAACTAACCATATCACATCATTACCCACTATCCCCCAATTTTGTTGATAAAATAATGCTGGAAAACCATCTTCTCCTGGGGCTTTGGAGCTTCCCATTTGAAAGAAAACCTCCCTTATATCTTTTGCACGAACTTTCCTTCCCACCTGATTTAAGGCTTCTTTTTCAACCTTGCCTCACCTTTGTCTTGTTGAGATCCAGCCTCTACTGTCACATTCTTCTCTACAAAGATTATCATAAAAGGCCTAGAACGTCCTTGCAATCTCCCCCTCATCCTCAATCCACATCCCTTCGTCATCTCTCAACATCTTTATTCTATTCCTTCTTCGTCGAATCAAAGTCTTAGGATGATAGTACCTTGTGTTTCTATCTCCCTCCTCTATCCACTTACTTCTTGACTTTTGGTGCCAAAATATTTCCTCTTGCTTGAGAGTTAACATTAACTCATCTTCTAATTCCTTCTCAAGCTTAATCAAAAAAGAGTTCTCGCTTCTGTCAAAACACTTTTGTATCCCATACAATCGGTTAAGCAATCTCCTTTTCCTAGCTTCAATTCTACCAAACACTTCATAGTTATCTTGCTGCAATTTCGCCAGCTTAGTGTGGGCACTATCATTGCCTACCCAACTATTCTTCAAAAACGGTAAGAAATGATCATGCATCTGCCAAGCTGCTTCATATCTAAAAACTTTATTACTTTATTTCCACCCAGAAAGAGTTTTGGGTGTAAGTCCACTAGAAGAGGATGGTGGTCTGAATAAATTCTTGTTAGCACTTTTACCTCCGCATCGCAAAATCTGTTCTGCCAAGCTACATTTGCCAAACATCTGTCTAATCTTTTGTGGACTCTTTCCAAACCATCCCATTTCGGCCCCTTCCAAGTAAAGAAAGGTCCTTTAGCTTCTATGTCAATAAGGCCACATTCCTAGATCCACTTATTGAATCTCCTGTATCTCGCTTTGTTCACCCTACCACCACCTTTTTACTCCAAAGGAGACTTGATTTCATTGAAATCTCCAGCAATTAACCATGGTTCATTGATTGTTTCAGCAAGATTTACTAGCTTCCCCTATAAAGAATTTTGACGCAGTTCATTTAGATAAGCATAGACTGCTGTAAACCACAAATCATCAGTACCGCATTTCAAATGACAATGCAGAAACTGATCCTCTTTCACAACCTCCCTGACCTCCACACCTCCTAACCCCCAAAGAATCCAAATTCCCCCAGAAAAACCTTCAGCATCAATTCTCACAGAATTTCTAAAGCCCCAATCTTTTATTACTCTCTTAGCCACATCACCACTAACCCTGGTTCCAAAATAACCACAATATCCAGTCTATATTGCATTCTAAAATTTCTCAACGCAGCAGCGAGACCCTTACTAGTTGTGCCTCTACAATTCCAAACTATAATTTTCATAGTCATAAAAGGAAAGGTAGTGGGTAAAGCGTAGCACAAACCTCAATCAAATTGCTCGAGTCAAAGGAGCTGCACTCCTTTCATCCAAGCTCATTCCTATCCAAACAATTGGATCTTCATCCCCCACACAATCCACATAATCTCCTGGATCAAGGTCTTCTCTTCCCCTCATAACCTCATCGTGATCTCCAGGATCTATGTTCTCTTTTCCATGGTCATTTCCCTTATTGTTTACATAAAGAGCCAAATTTGTTTCAGGAACTGCATCTAGATCATCAAAATGAAGGTCAGAGCTGCTAGCTCTATGCTGATTTAAAGTCCCAATCATCTTCTGCCTTGTTGTTTTCAACTTTAACTCCTTCATCAACCTATTCCTCTCAAGTCCACTTATGCGAACTTGATGTCCTTTTTTATTCTCATTGTTCATCATTTTCTTCTCTCTAATTTCATTAGGAACCTTCTTTTTCAGACTCATCCTCTCTTCGTTTTGTTCCAATTTTGTCACATCATTCAGCACTATAATCTGAATAGATTCCATATTCCTTTTATTCTCTTCAACAGTTTCTTCAACTTCCAAAACATCAAATTTGGACCCTTTTTGGAAATTCTGCTGTACACTCACATTCTTCTTTTGTCTTCTTGGTCTTTGTATTGTTATCCAGAGATCTTTCTCCCCGTCTCTGCCTTTCAAATTGGTCCTATCCATAGCCCTATCCTCCAAATCCTCGCTTTTGCTCTTCTTTTTTTCTCCCTTGCCACATTGCTCCTTTAAATGGCCAAATCTGCCACATTACTTGCATAGCTGGTTCATGCTCTCATAGGCTACACTCAATATATGCCCCTCAACATCAAACTCTGGTACAAGAGGCTTCGTTAAGTCTAATTCCACATATCTTCTCGCAAACTTCCCCCTAATACATTGTGCACTATGGATATCCGGTCTAATTGCTTTACTAATAGCATTTCCTAGATTTAACAAGAATTTTTTATCAAACAAAGGTGCTGGCAAATCAGGAAATCTAACCCAGGCAACCATTCTCTTAATTTGCTCATTCCTAGGGTCAAAGTCAGGTCTCCAACGTGCAATATTTGTAAGCATAAGATATCACCCAAGGGCCCCCCATTAAAGCTTCTATGTAATATTCTCTATTTTGAAAAGTAACCAGGAAAAAAAAAATCATTTTGTAAATCAAATACCTCAATTTCCCCTTTGCGCATCCAAATTCGCTTCAGCTTCTTTAACATCAAAACCATAAGCCAATTGTCTTCCCATAAGTTTCACCACCGGGGTTCACTGGAAAGGCTTCAGTAATCTCTCCTTTTTAGCTTCGGTCAATTTGAACTTGGGGCATAATGGATTTGAGGCATCCACTGAGATGCCCTCATGGGGGTTTAGAACCTTATCAAAGTCAGTACTAGTTCCAAAGCCTTCGACGCTCTCATCATCGTCCTCTCTAACCCATTCCCACCAGCAGACCTTAGAATCAACATTCTTCATCAACGATTCCCTATAGGACTTTGGGGAACCCAAATTTTTCTCAGATTCCATCCAATGTTCGATTCTTGCCTTTACTGCTTCCTCGCTCGTGAATCTCATTCCCTCTGGCCTCAGTTATCTCTTCCTTCTTCCCGTGTCGTCCAAATCTTCATTCTAACCACCAGCCTTTAAAATTCTCGCTATGTTTCCGGCCGCAACACGCAGCACTAGAAAACCCTCTGTTTTCTCCACCACATTGGGCGACGAAGGTCTTATTGTCCCGATGAAACCCTATTAGACTGAAAACAGAGCTTTTCCTGTCCGTTGGCTCCTCACTTCCTGACCAACTTTTTCAATTGGATCCTACAATTTCACACACTTACATATTCTATTGTTCTCTAATTCAGTTCAACTCTTTTTTTCCCCCTTGGACCCTTAGGGGGTCTTTGAGTGATAACCCAAACCATGGTTTGGGAAAAAATCACCCAAACACCTTTTAAAAAAACCAAAACCATGGTTTTGAGTCAAAACCATGGTTTTGGAAAAAGCAAAAAATTTTTGCTTTTGGAAAAAAAAAAAAAAAGAAGAAGAGTGTGAGAGCCTATAGGATATGTATCTTGTTGTTTTTTTATAAACATATTTTTTTATAAATATATTTAATCTTATATCTTATAAATATATATACATATTAATTATTTATTAATTATATTATCTTATGTATTATTAATTATGTTAATAAAAAATATATTATTAGCAATTTTATTCCTTCAAATTAAAATATATCATAAAATATATTTTTTCTGTAATTATCATATTAACTTATACCTTTTTTAGTATTTTGTATATGTAAAAAGTGCTTCTGGTAACAACTATCCAAACACTCTCACTTCTCAGAATCACTTTTTCACAAAATCTATTCTTCAAAAGATCTATTCTCCCCAAAATCTATTCTTCAGAAGCTATTGTCCAAACCATGGTTTAGTTATATCCAAACACCCCCTTAATGAAAGAACACAACCTTTCGTAGTTTTTTTTTTTTGTTGCCAATTTTGTCAATTGTTTCTTTTCTATTTCACAAATTTATTAATTTCCTATGACACCATAAACTTTCATTTTTAAACAAATCCTCTATAACCATGACATCAAAAAGGTAGTCTTCTATGATTTGCCATGATTTTTTTTATTTTAAAATTTTTTCAAAGACTTAAAAAATAATATAAATAAATTTATTTGTATATATTCTGAGGTATATATAGAAGTCGTGATTCCCATCAATTTTTTATGTACAAGTTTTGTACCCAGAGGCATGGGCAAACTTAATAAACTTGAAGTCTTAGATATGAGCTTTAATAATTTGAAAGGACCTATTCCTTCCAATATGTTCAACATTTCAACATTAACACTCTTGCACCTTGATCGGAACTCTCTTACTGGCCTTCTACCATCATATTTAGGAACTGGACTTCCCAACTTGAAGATAGTGCGGTTAGATGCAAATGAACTAACTGGACAAATTCCAAACAGTGTATCAAATGCTTCTAGACTTATTACGTTAGGTTTTTCATTGAATAAATTTAGTGGAGGTATACCTTAAGTACTTGAAAATTTAAGGAACTTGATGGAATTAGATTTAGATGGGAATAATTTGATTGGGTTTATTTTGAATATGGTCAACAAATTACATAGCCTTCAACGTTTAAGCCTTAATGATAACAAATTGTAAGGGTCCATTATAAACGAACTTTGCCAACTCAAAAATCTAAGTGAGTTGTATCTTGCCAACAACATGTTTTTAGGAGCGATTCTAGGATGCCTCAAGAATACTTCATTACGAAAGTTGGATTTTAGCTCTAACAAATTGATTTCTCATATACCCTCTTCTATTGGAGCCTCAAAGATATCTTGGTTTTAGACATATCCTCCAATAAACTAACTGGAATAATTTCACCAAAGGTATCTGTCACATCCCAAATTTTAGGTCTAGAAATACCAAAATTAGCCTAAAAAGGGGAGGATACTAGACCTCTTTTGACAGAAGTTCCAGAAGTTCCCTGGAGGGATAGAGGGATTCCTAGGGACTAAATCACAAAGTAAAAGCTTTTTAGGACAGAGGAAAGAGAAAGTTAAAGACTCTAATGAAGTCTCAAGGCCTAAGAATGAAGAATTGAAATGAGTATAGGCCAAAGTTTTTTTTAGAGGCCTCGAAGAGGTGAATTAAAGAGTTAAGCTGAACAAGGGAAATTTTGCAAAGTTTTGGGCCCGCAAGAGCAAAAATAGAAATTATGCCTGAAAATTTCAGAAAAATCTCAGAAAATGGAAAATGGCATGTTAAGGCTGTATATGAAGAAAAATGACAAAAATGCCCTTGGATTGACTTTAAATGAATTTTAAAGATTATAGCTCATTTTGAGGTATAAAGTTAGATTTAATTAATTGAGCCATGAGGAGGCCTCAGAAATGCAAGCAAAAATGGGGATTTATGAGTTGAGAGGCTATAGAAAATTATAAAATTAGTCTCATCCCCAGAAGGCCAGCAGAATGGCTTTAAGAATATTTAAAACCCAGTTATGCCGAAAAAGGGCATTTTAAAGAATGATTTTTAAACAGGGCTACAGGTTGAGTTATGGCCTGAGAAAATTTACAAATTTTCTCTAGAATTTAAGCAATTTTATGACATTTTTACATGAATTTTCAGAGCTCTGGATTGAATAAGATGCTTCAGTCAAATATTAAATAATTTTTGTCCCTTAAATAGGAGACAAAATAAAAGAAAATATCTAAAGGCCATTATGATGGTGCTGAGTTGCCAACTGCAATTATGACACTTCTGAGTCAGCATACTGAGTCATTAGGAGATATTTATGAATAGTATAAAAATCAGAACATAGTACGAGTACCTTTTAGACAGTTCTTTGTCTACCCGTTATAGTGAAATCTCTACTGCGTGACTCAGTAAGGCTAAGTAGCCTGTCAGTAGAGATAATTAGTTTCTTCTATACTCCTCTAAGATGGCGCCATGTACTTAATTAAGATGAGAAAATGGTGCCAGAACATGTCCCAGTAGTACAGGGTAAGTCAGGACCCCAAAAAGTACCCGACATGTGCAAAATGGCAAGATAAGTGGAGGAATGCCTAAGAGTTATGTTTTGTATGAATTTTATATTAATTTCCTCTCTATTTTAATGCCATAATGATGAAAGGACATGAAAGAGACAAGTGTATAGTTGGATGAATGACACGTGTACGGTTTGGATGCAAGACACGTGTACGGTTGGATTGGGGACATGTGGCTTGATGATGTAAGCATAATGTTATCATGATGAGGTAACCATGATATCATAGGACACTTGTCACTATAAGATTAAAAGAGAAAATGGATAGTCCAGATCAAGCCATACATTTTTAAGATCAACAGCCTAGATTCAGTCTTGTTTTCTATAAATACCCCCTCCCATCCCTCATTTTCATCCAACTTAGAGTAAACCTTGAGGAAGCACTGGAAAAATGGTTTCTAGAGAGAGAAAGAAGAGGGAGAAAGAAAGGTCAAGTGGTCCTATGCAAGATCAAGCTCTAAAACAAGGTATGTTCATGGTTTTTGATATAGTTTTCACTACCCTTGTTGTTAAGCTCGGTTATAGATTTTAATGATTTTTGGGAGCTTGAAACCCTAGGGGGTTATGCTGCACGAAATTCTTAAGAGTAGGAAAATATGAAATTGATGTTAGAAGAATGTTCAAAGCCTTGAAAGGAACATAAATCAAGTGGTTTTATGCTGAAATTGGTTGAATTTCATAACTGTGTAACTTGAGAAAATGTTTTGGCTAGACCTAGTTCTTGTGTCTAGGATGTGATTTTGATGATTTTGATGCTTCCAATGTGTTTAAAATGAAAAATTGTGTAGCAATAAGCTGAAAGAATGAAGTTGGAAGCATTGGAATCAAAACTGGAAATTAAGTGGCAAATTTCGGTTTTGACCTAGGACCAGGGGAAGGAACTGGATTTTGATGAATCTAAGCTCATGTTTGGATTCCTGGGGAAAAATTGTGTAGGATTGGCCTAAGGAAATAATTTTTACAAAGCTAGAACACTACATGATAAATTAAGAAAAAATGGATTAAGTTTAAGGACATAAGTCTTCCATATTATGTAATTCTTGATTCTAATAAGTAATGTGACCCTTGTGGCTATGATTAGAACCTTGAGGCATCCAAAGAAGGTTTGGATGTAGTTGAGCAAGTAACTTTAATGGTTGGACGCAAAAAGGAGTAAGAAGAAAGCTTAAAGACACAAGGTAGCAAACTTTACCCTACTCTTATGTGCTTGGTATTTGCTTGCATGTATGATATATTCTGTGTTTATATGGTTTTATGAACTCATGCATTGTAATTGTGAATATTTTTGAAATGTGTCATAGGCCTATGTCTTTTATGGTTAATGCATGATGATTAGCAAACACGCCACTGTGTTATAGAAATGTTAAGTTGCAAGCATGTTGTGAATGCCCAGCTTGCCATGTATGTTTGGGTGGTTATTGTTTACTACTGAGATTCTCTTAAATCTCACTATTTCCTAACCAACCATTTAGGTCAATCAATGATGCACAATGATTGCATGAAGGAGACTATGAAAAGGAAGGAGAAGAAAGTGAAGAATTATTGATGTTAATGATTGATTAAGGATTTATGTATAATTCTTCTATAATGTAAATTATGTATATGAATGCCAATGATGCCATGTGTTTTTTTAGAATGTTTATAGAATGAATGGAAATATGTGAGAATGAATGGGAAAGAGAAAATCCAAGTTATGCATGCCAAAGTAATAAAAAGAATTAAAGCAAGAATTGTCTAATAGATAAAACATAGGTCCTAGAGTAGTCAGATTCCAGCTCCAGTTTTACCTATCAAATGTATGATTTAAACCATGAAATTAGGCAAACATATTGTACACATCCCAAGCTTTAAAATGAGAGGTAGTTCATCTTAATTGGATGTGTATACTAAGAGATATAAATTTCCAAGTTGAGGCAAGAAATCTGGAAATTCCAGGATTTGTACGAATTGGGCAAAGATGAGTCCAGTTTCATATTTTTCTCCTGTAGAGAATTGAAAGAGCTTCGAGTAGAATTTTGGAGGACCTCAATACAATTTTTATAGAATTAGTTATGATTTTTCAAAGTTGGACCAAAAATCTAGAATTTAACCAATAAATAGTAATCCTAGAACCAATTGTAAATTTTCAATTTAAGTGCTTGTTTCATGAATCGCTTGAACCATAACGCTTCCAAATGCATACTCTGAGGGGTTAAAGAAAGGATGTTTCAGTATCAAACATGAGAGCAATTATACAACTGAATTTGTTAAGAAACCAAATTTCAGGAAACATCCCTATGACTATGGGTAGCTTGCAAACTTTGCAAAATCTATCTTTGGCTCACAACAAATTACAAGGACCTATACCTAAATCACTTAATGGCATGATAAGCATTGAGTCAATGGATCTTTCACACAATTATTTATCTGGTGTGATTTCAAAGTCCCTAGAGTCATTACTCTATCTTAAATACATCAATCTTTCCTATAATTTATTGCATGGAGAAATTCCGGATGGTGGCCCTTTCAACATTTTATAACTCAGTCTTTTATAATGGATAAAGATCTTTGTGGGAAATACCAACTACAAGTCCAACCATGCAAAAAAGAAAGGAATTACATCACCAAAAAAGTGAAGCTATTGATAAAATGCTCACTTCCCATCATGGTTGTCATTCTGGTTGTTTCATGTGTTGTCTTTCTAAGACATAAGAGAGATGTGTATGCTAGTGGTTCAACCAACAATGATTTAATAAATGTGGGGACACCAATTAGAATATCCTATTATGATCTTTTACGTGGAACAAATAGATTTGATGAGAGTAATCTTCTTGGCTTTGGATATTATGGATCAGTATACAAAGCAACTCTTCCAAATGGAAAGATCGTTGATGTTAAAAGATTTCACTCAGACTTGGATGAAGCATTAAGGAGTTTTGATATTGAGTGTATTGTAGTGTGTCACACCTCTCTCTATAACTCATTATACGTCAATTGGAAACATTATAACGTGTTTCGCAGTGTTTCCAGATGAGAAACTTCAAAATTCAGGATTTCACTGTTCATCCTGTCCGTACACTGTTCATCCGAAAATGAGCCAACTCCGAAAATTCACAAATAATTCTAAAAAAATTGAAATGATGTGGTTCTAATTTTTATGCAAAGCTTGCTAAGAGTTATATAGAGGAAAAATACTCATTAGGTCCAATTCCATCCAGAATAATTCCAGTAAATTCGTCAAAGTGCATTGTTCATTTGGTAAATTTTTAAATTTCCAGTATTTTTGTCCAATTTTGAAAGGGCATCACTCTTAGCACAAAACTCAAATTTTAATGGTTTACCACTTGATTTAAAGCTAAAAATGAGATCTACAAGCTTGTAAAATTTCATGCCCAAATTCCAATGATTGCTCATCATTTTATGTGCCACAAGTTTGGCACTGTTTAGGAAATTTCTATCCCCTAATTACCACTTTCTTGACTTATTTCCTCTTTTCCTTCATCCACATTCTTTCCATAATGCATCAAGCATAATTCCAATATTGGAACATGGAATAACAATATAATTTACAATAAAATATCATCCATAACATATCATAAAATCAACATAAGGTTTAATACATTTGATAAAAGTTTCTAACATAACATAATATTCATAAAGCCATTTCATTCCAAGGCCAAATCTTTCCCTCGCTCCGTGCTTGGTCCACTTCCTAGTCAGTACATAAAATGACATAGGAGGAATGAGATTTCAAAGAAATCTCAATAGCATATGAATCATAATTATCATGTAAATAAACGCAAGTTTGATTGTGACAAGTCATGCAATCCAAACCATTCCCAACTCATAGGAATTCATACCAAATATCATGCAAGGAGAGGAACATTATATTATTCACATTGACATAACACAAAGCATTTGGCCAAAGCATAACCAATGTCAATCAACCAACCAAATCACCACACAGTTCCTCCAATGCAAGCAAACAACAAATCACAACAAACAAGCAAGATAAACAATCAAATTATAATTCAAAGCTACCTTTTTAAAAACTTGTCCAATGATTACTCCAAAGAGCAATGCTTCTCCTTAGTTCCTCCTCTCAATTCCTATTAAACCAAGCATAAACATAGGCCATATTAATCACAAGACAACTTAGTTCCAACACTTTAACATTAACTTAACAATTTCCCCCTTTTTTTCTTTGATTGTTAACAAAATGATTCCTTCTTTAGAGTCAATCATCTCATGGCTCATCCCTACACAATTTTTCATGACGAATCCAATGGTGCAATCAGACTTTTGAAATTCACACTCCTTTCCAATGAACTTCACTTGGCCGAATAGGGGTTTTTAACTTCCAAAAATTTCATTTTTGATTCTAATGATTTTAAACACTTCCCAACAACATATCCCTACACAAAAATATATTTTAAAGCCATTGGAATTATCAAATCAAGCAAAATCAATCAGCTCCTACATGAACAGTGCTGACCGAGTTGCTTCCTCCAAAACCCTAATCTTGATTTCATCCAAAAATCAATCCATACACCATTTAATCCTCCTTATTCCACTTGATTATTAAGGTTTCTATCCTTTCCTAAGCATCAAACATCCCAACTAAAAATTTCAAAATTTTCCAACATTTTTTCAGTATTTTCCCAAGCAAAAATCCTTATTTAATATTCAATGTAAAACTTAGGGAAAATGATGCGTAGACATACCTTAATGTTTTCTTAGTGTATGTTGGGCGATTTCTTGCCTAAAACACCTCAACAATTTTTAAGAATAAGGCTGGATGAACGGTGGCAGAGTCTCCCCTATTTTTCCCAATTTTCTAATATTTTCTTGGTATTTTCTAGGGGTATTTATAGAAAAATCAATTTGCCCCCTCTCCCTCCTGATTTGGACGAAATTGGACACCTAAGGAGGTGTATTTGGCAGCCATCAAGTGTAAGAAATGGTCAAATTTGAACAAGTGGCATGTTGCTAGATATTTCCAACCATTTATCCCTTATTTTCACTTTTTATTTAATTAAAAATGGAGGGACCTGGAAAGTGCACAAAATTGGGCCCTTATTAGGCTCAATGTGGATCCCACAAATGGTTTAGGCTGATCCAAAAAAACTGGCCCACAAACCCAGTCACCATCCCAAACTAATTTAAAACTTTATTGTTACTATTCACTAGTAACATTCCATAATTTTTTCAGACCTCCAAAAATTTATTTCTCTTCATGATAATTTACCTTTTAATATTAGAGTATGATCTGAAAGTTTTCAGAATTTTTTGCCACCTCTAAGTATTTATTTTGAATTTTCTTTGATTAGGCCTCTATCGGTGTCATTGCGGGAAAATAAATTCCCTAAAATTAATTTCTGAACTTTCAAGACCTAAAAATAATTTTAAAAATTCAAATAAATATTTATATGAATTATCCATCACTTTTCCAAATTTTTTGAGGCCTCTAACTAATTAAAATAATTATTTTTCTCTGATTTTCCAATATTTTTCCAAAAAACCTCTGTTGACGGGAAATTCTATAAGAAATCATTTTTACTGAAATTATACCTTTCGAGCCTCAACCAAGTTTCTAAAACCTCTACTCTATACTTTTCCTATTTTTCAGGGATTTTCTGAAATTTTTTCTAAATTTTCCTGTTTTGCCCTTCTTAGACCGATAATTACGAAAATGTCAGCCCAGATCTTATCAGGGTTTCATATCAAAATTTGTTTCATTTTCCCATCTAGTTTCTACATTATCCCTCATCCTAATTTTTGATTCCCTATAACCAGGCGAAAATCCTTGGGATGTGACATAGTGTGCAATTTACGACACCGCAATCTTGTGAAGATTATTAGTAGTTGCTCATATGATCATTTCAAGTGTCTAATAATGGAGTTCATGTCAAATGGGAGTCTTGACAGATGGTTATAATCTCTTAACAACTGTTTAGACATCCCAACAAGGTTGAATATAATGATTGATGTGGTAATTGCATTAGAATATCTTCATCATGGTTCTTCTACACCAATTATTCATTGCGAGGTAAAACCAAGCAATATCTTGTTAGATGAAAACATGATGGCTCATCTCACTGATTTTGGTATAGCTAAATTGATGGGTGAAGAAGAGCTGGGAATTTATACAAAAACTTTGGCTACAATTGGTTATATGGCACCAAGTAATGATTTTCTAATCATATTTTAGTTTTAATTGTTTGCATTGTTTTTGTTTAGTATCTTATAAAAATAAATTATATTATTCAATTACTAACAAAATATTTGTTGTCCTAAATGCATGAGTTTATTGTATTAATAAAAATGAATTTTAACGACAAAGATATTACATTCTTTTTTGACAAAATGGCATTTATACTGACAATTCTAATTGATATATAGAATATGGATCAAAAGGAGCTATTTCCATGAAAAGAGATGTGTATAGCTATGGTATTTTGTTAATGGAAATGCTTACGAGAAAAAAGCCAACAGATGACATGTTTGCTTAAAGTCTAAGTTTGAAAGATTGGGTTAGAACATCAACACCACATTCTAGTATCAATATTCTAGATCCAAATTTGCTGCACAATCAAAATATTGGTGATGTATTACCACATGTCATCAAGGTTTGAGCTGGCTTTAAATTGTCGCACCAATATACCTAAGGCATGACCTACAATGATTGATGTTGTGGTATCGATGAAAAAACGCAACTTTGCATTGATGCAAAATATTATAGGCAATTCAAGTTAAATAATTGTTAAATAAAATTTTAGTTTCTTTTTCTTGTTCCTTTGGTTTGGTTTATTTGTGAACTATGTAATAATCTTATCAGAGTAGAGCAAAGATGTTTACCATGCTAATGCATCAAGTATTCAAAGTTTGAGTTTTTCTTGCCCATATGTGTTTTGAACATCTTGTATTGTGTAAATAGCAGGAACTGAAACTCGGGGGGGGGGATAACAGGAACCTAAAATAGTCCACTTTTTTCTTCCCTAAAGATTCCCAAATGCAAAATAAAATTTGATTTAGTATAACTTTCATTATATAATTTTGTTATGCCAAATGATCAAAGGAAGGAAGGGATATTCTTAAGTGATTGATCTTGTACAATTTTGTTATTATAACATAGCAAAATTACTGTCACACAATTTATCACTCAGAGAATTTATGGGTAACTTTACATGAAATCAAAACTTTAATATGCTTGTATAAAGCCTTCACATCGAAACTTTAATATTAATTTCTAATAATAATACTACTTCTAGTCCTAATTATAAGACTTCGTTGTAGACTATAAATGAAGTTTTATAATTAGGATTGAAAATGGTATAATTTTTTGAGCTTACTGACTATTGCTTTCAATAAAAACGATTTGCAACTTATAGTATTCTAGTATAAATTCTTTTTTTAAGATGTTGGTATTTTTTTCTGTAGCATATTACTTACTTATAAACTATGCATCATCAACCACACTAATATTCATTTAAATTAAAATCCTTTAAATAATAAATCTTAAGCAGATAAATTAACAAAACCTCTAGAAACTTCATAGTGAACTCCAATAACATCTAATGATTCTAAAAGTGAATACCCTTAGATATTAAAAATTTCCCGTTTTAAATTTAAATTGTTAAATAGTATTTCTATTTTGATTTGACTGGGTCAATGTTATCATTTTGATATTCTATTTTTGAATGACTTAAGCATATATATGCCTTAACAAAATCAAGCTTTCTTTAGGAACCAAAATTAAGCTTATTCTCATTCTTCTCACAACACACATGCGGGTTGTGATGATTATGAACATTAGCAAATGGATATTAGCATATCAATTCAGCCTCTCCTCTAGGCACATTTTGCAATTCTCTATAGTTATTTTACTTCAAACAAATTTAAATTTTTTTTGGCGAATATAGAAAACTATATGCTTTTAACAAACTCTACTACCATTTAATGCAATGTAATTAACAAAAAAGTTTGAATTAATAGGAGCAAGATATGTGAGAAATAGTGACAATGTTGAGGAGCTCAGACGCAACCCACTTGTGAAAAAAATGGGAGAGCAAGCTTGATTATGCTAGAGTAAAAGCAAAGCTAAGTCATTTAAAAATAAAATATAATAATAATAAAATTATAGGATTATTTTTATTACACAATTACCAATCCAAAACATATTATTAAGAGTATATAGTGATATTAGCTGAATAATTGGAATTGTTTCTGTATACTGTATTGGACCTCAGGTTCGTGAGTTCAAGCCCAATGAGGTCTAGTTCAATTGTACAAATATACAACTCTACTCTTGTTAATAGTGTGTATAGAATCCACCATTCGTGGGTTCAGTTATAAGAACTATATCTTCTCACCCAAAAAGGAGAGGGCTTAATTCCTCATCACAGCACTTGGGGAGGCATCTTAGAATAGGAGTGCCTAGGTTGATGCTTGAGGGTATAGTGTATATTTGCCCTGCTCTTAGCTTGGGTTAAGTTTGAACCCTAATTTTAAATTTATGTCCAAAAAAAAAGCATGTGTAGATTTTACATTAGTTTAATAGAATCATTTTAGTTTTCATTTCAAGGGCTCTGTTGTCATGGCATTTGAGTCTGGGCTCTTCAAGAACCATCACCAAAATTTCAAGAGGGTTTAATAACGCAGGCCATCCTCATGATTATGAATCTAAGAATGATCAACAAATATCCAAAGAATAATGTCTAATGTGTATTCTCCTTCTCTCTCGAACTAAGAAACTCATAAACCCTCTCTTGAAGCAAGAAACACATGAATCCTAGATCAGAAGACATGACCATGCGGATGAGAAAGCATTTAGTGATTAATTTAGCCCTCAACTTTGCCCATTCGCTCTATCTTCATCCTTCTGACACGCAAAGAGTCACAATCATCACTCTAATCTTGACTGATAGTGAAAATTACATGATTTGGGATGTTGATTACTTTTCAAGCAAAAGCACAAGATTAGCTTCGTGGATAGTTCTTGTAAAAAAGAAGGACAAGAGAAAATCTCCATAAGCAGTGAGAGAGGTGCAATGGGTAACATTCTTAATTTTGGACCTAGAAGTGCAAGAAATAACCTAAAATAGGCAAGCTACTAGACCCTGTAAGATCCTAAATTTTGTGCCTAGAAGTACTAGAATTAGCTTAAAATAGACAGGCTATTATATCCCTTTTGGCAGGAGTTTCAAAAGTTCCTTAGAAGGATGAAAGGACTCCCATGGACTAAATTACAAAGTAAGAGTTTTCTAGAACCATGAGACAGGCAAGTTAGAGACTGCAATAAAGTCTTAAGGGCTCAAGTATAGGAATTGGAGATGGTTAAGGCCAAATATTGTACTGGAAACCTTAGTGAAATGATTCATGAGGCTAAATCGGAACAGGGACCTACTTGTAAATTCAGAAAGTTTTGGGCCGTAAATGGTAGTGATGAAAAGTAAGTATGAAATTTCTAAAAAAATGGTAAATGAGGTTTTGAGGCTCGTACTGTCACATCCAGCATTATGATAATTAGAAATAAGAAATATTCTCAAATTATTGAGGATTAAAAAAATGATAAGAAAAAGTCAAAGGATTTTGGTGGAAAATAATTACAATAATTTTCCAAGCCAATTATAGGAAATTGACTAATTAAGGAAAATTGGTCAAATGTAAATAAGGAAAAATATTTTCGAGCCTTGGAAAATTAAGAAAAAATAGGGATAATATCTTTTGAGGGTTATATGAAATTATAAAGTTGGTGTTATGACCAAATTACTCTTAGAGAAATTATAAGAGAATTTAAAGGTGACTTAGGCTAATTAAGGGATTTTATTTGGAAAATTCCAAATAAATATTTTTAGGGAAAATAAAAGTCCAAGAAAATTCCTATGAGATCCCAAGGAATTATAAGGAATTATGGAATTAAATGAAGACCCTCAAGTGCCTAAGATTTTTCCAAATAAATGTGAAAAGTGGAAAAATCCCTAAAGGGAAGGAAATTAATTTTCCTTTATATTTAATGATTAGGAACTTAATTTTGAGACAAAGAGGGCAATTTAGAAAGATAAAAATGAGGAGATTAAATTAAGGATCTGACAAGAAATAATTACAGAGGTTAAGCTACTGTAATTATAGAAAAGAAGTTAAACTCAAAGCCTAAAGTATACCGATAAAGCAAGATTGGTGTCTTGCAAATCCAAGGGATCCTATTGAGCCATGTGTCAAGCTCTTGAAGAAGAAGATTTGAATTAGCCAAGTGTCATCCCATAAATGGAGAGGATTTTGACTTTAATAATTAATTTCATTTGGAATTATGTTAATTAGGAAAGAGGAATCAAGACTTAGTAGGGTAATGACACTTAGATTATCATTAAAGAGGGTGGTTGAGATATTTTGAGCCATTAATCAGCTCTTCTCTCCTCATTTTCAGACCCACATTTCGTCCAAGAGAGAACTAAAGGGAAAAAAGAGAGCTTGAGAGAAAACAAGAAGGAAAGGAGGCATCTTTGATCATTCAAGCAAGCTTTCAAGCTAGATCTTGGTACTAGAGGTGTTCTTACTTTGTTTTCTTTCATTTTTATGGTTTGAACTCTATCTCTTCCCTCTCTTATGACTAGCCGAACTGGTTGTTAAAAAAGGGGAAAAGAGTTTTGGTTTTTACACTTGCTAAGACACAACTATACAAGCTAGGTTCTAGTGTTTGCAAGTGAGTTTAAGTGGTGTTAAAGCATTTTTCATGGTTGTTGTTGTGAGAGTTCTTTTCGGCCAAGAGGTGAACTGGACCCTAGGATGAGTTTTTCATTGTTTTAAGGCTTCCATGATGCTTAAAATGAAGAATGGTGTAGGGTTAGGTCAAGGTGTGATTTTTAGGGTTAAAGAGAACCAAGTACAAAAATAGTGAACAAAGGAGGGAGCTTTATGGTTCAAGAATCATTTTGATGTATGTCCTTGCTTTTTCATGGTTGGATAATGATTATGGCTGCCCTTTTTGATGGATTACATGGTTAGGGTTTGATATTTGTCAAGGGAAAGAGGAGAAGGAAGAAAAGCTAAGACTTTTGGAGCAAGGTAGTAAGTTAAACCTAGCTACTACCACTAACTAGCATTGTTGATTATTGTATGGTTAATTACTATTATTGTGGTTGAGCTTTCTTGATTGTTATGTGGTTGCTCTTTATAGTATCTTGCTTTGGCCTTTGCATGTTTAAGTTTGCCAAATGATAAGCATGTTAGTTCACCAATAGTAGCTAATATGATCATGCATAATAATGATGCTTGCTTGGTGCTATAGTTGGTTAATTTGCTACTGGGATTTTCAAAAATCTCATCCCCCAAAAATAATGTAACATTTTAGGGCCTGAATCCTCCAAGGGAAATCTGCAGATTAAAGGCTAATTTGTGGGGTTTAGCCACAAAAATTCGTGAGCTCATTTTGGTTATGTAAATATTAAACTAACAGTGCTGGAAGCACACTGACACTGACTGGTTCACGTGACTTTTTGATTATTCTCTCAAATTTTTTTAGTCATGAAATTTGGCATGATGAAATATAACCTCCTGATCTTCAATTTGATAGCTAATACGTTAAAAATGGCCCAGTATACGATTTATAATGATTTTTCAAAGTTAAAGGTCAGAATCTAGGAATCAGGGTTTTTGGCAAATGGACAGTGTTGCTTTCTCAAAAACCTGACGCTTTCTCATAAGGAATTGGACAATGAGATTATTTTTCTTTGAAAGAGGACTTAAAGATCTTTAAGTAGAATTTGGAACCACCCCAATTGGAGTTTTGAGGAATAAGTTATGAATTTTTGAAGTTGGACCAGAAAAACTGGATTTTTACCCGATGAACAGTAAAAATCCGAAAATTAACGTTTTTATGGAAAAAAAAATGAGCCCAAGACCATCAAATGTAGTCTAAAATGATTTTGAAAGGAGCCTAAATCAATATAATAGTAAGGTGTGACACGTGCAAAGCTAAAAATGACGAAAATACCTCGAGAGCAAATTGAGAAAATTCTCAGGATTTTCGCTAACTATGAATATTAGCAAAAATTAAATTATTTAAAATATGAGAAGGCATCAGATATTTGGAGATAAATGGGGAGTAAATACTTGAGGAATTATCCCAAGTTTTAAAAATGATTTCGTCCTCAAAAAGTGAACAGGTTGGCTTTAACAGAATTTAAAATCTATTTATACACCATTCGGAGAAAGTTAAAATAAACTGTTTATAAGTTGACTTTTGACTTGAGAAAAATTAGAGAAATTTCTCATAATAAAAAGGTGGTATTGGCACCCAGAGACAGATTCTCAGAGTCATGGGCCGATAGGGAGAATTTGATTACGTTTACTCTAAAATAAATGTTATTAAATATTTTAATGAAAGAACAAATGGAAGAGCATCTCTCCCTCTATATGCATGTCATATAATGCCATGTGAAGTTATTTGTGATAAGAAAAATTACCTGATACGGTGTAAAATTATAAAACGGGTGGAGGAATAGTCAAGGCCAAAAGGGAGTATGAATTTCTCCCTATTTTCCCCCTATTTTAATACAAATTTGATGAGAGGATATGGATGGAATTGTATAATTTTTCACACGGCATGCTTGGAAGAAATGGGATTATTTGATAAAAAAATTTTGTTTTACACACGTGTGATTAAATGGCATGCAATGTGGCATGAAGAGCAAAAATATGATCAAGACACTTAGCAAATTACATGGCAAGATCACAAGGGACATGATTTAATTAGATGACAAGTGTTATGATAAAAGTAAATTAGATTAACTAAGGTAAATGATAACTTTGTCATTATAAATACCCCTTTTTCCAACCATTTCTGTGTTTGGATAGCCAAAAGAGGAAGAGTAAGGGGAGCATAAAATTTTGGAGAGAAAAAGGAGAAGAAGAAACCTTCAAGTTCTATGCAAGATCAAGCTTCAAGACAAGGTAAGATAATGGTTTTTAATATAGTTTATGACGCTATATGTCTTACAAAGTTTGGTTATGGTTTTTATTCATTTTTGGAAGCATTAAACCCTAAGATGAGATGCTGTCCAAATGTGATTAAGGCATGAAAAAATTGATTAAAGTTAGGTTACTGATTAAGAGAAAGAAAAGAATAGAAACCAAGTGATTTTGTGATGACAATTAAATGAATCCAACTTCCTCTAATTCTATATAATTTTTGGCCAGACCTAAGGATTGGGTTAGATAGGATTTTGATGATTTTGATACTTTCAATGTGTTTAGAATGAAAAATTACATGGGGTAGAGGTAAGAAATTAAGTTTGAAAGCATTAGAATTGAAAATAGGAACTAAAACCCTATATGTTTCAACCAAGGCTTGTTCACGGGGAAGAAGTTGGATTTTGTTTGATTTGAGCTTGGAAATAGATTCTACAAGTAAAATTATGGGGGAATAGCATGTGAAATTAATTTTAGAAAGATTGAAAATCAAGCTCAAAAGTTAGAAATCAATATAGCTTAAAGAGAGCGAAGTGTTGATGTTTATTGTGATCAAGGCTCTAATGAGTGAATGACATTGTGTGCTAATATATTTAGGGCCATAAGACATCAAGGAAGATGAATGGAAAAGGTTGAGCAAGCAACCTAGTTGGAGGCAAAGGTAGCAAGAGGAAACAAAGAGAAGGCTTGAAGACAAGGTTGTGAACTTGTCCTTAGTACGCGCTTAATGTGTATGCTTGTGTGTTAATGTAGCTTGATGATGATTAGAAATATGAAATATTGAATGTTGCTCTATTTCTTGTATATTTTATGGCCATGTGTGAATGAAATATTGAGCATTAGAGCATGTCATTTCATAAGCATGAAAGCATGACAGCATGTACTAAGCATGTCATCCACCAATCATTTATCTTGCATGCATATTGGGTAATATTTGCTATTGAGATTCTTTTGAATCTCACCCTCCCTTAACCAACCATGATAGGTATGATATCCAAAGAAAGAGGGACGCAAGATGTGAAAATGCAAGAATGAAGGGAAGAATTGAAGGAATAATGTATTATGTTACGCAATACAATGAATTTCCTTTCATGTTGATGTGTGATTAAACGTGCGATTAATGTATGAAATGAGGATTACTGATATTGGTATGTATAATGTGGGAATATTCAATGGATTTATGGAATGATTGCATGCAAAGAAATAAATATTTACACATTATTAATGCAAGTAAGAAGGCTAAATTATCCCTAAATGAGCTATGATTCATGTCAGAGTGAAAGTGAGGCAAATAATTAAATCTGCCTATAAAATTTGGTGAGAAACTTGAGCACATCCAAAGCTTTAAAATAAGTATTAGATCACTTAAAATATATGTGTGCACTAAAAGATATGACTACTCAAAATTAGAGTAGAGAAACTAGAAAGTACATTTTTACCAGTTTGAACAGTAAAATTTCACGGATTAACTATATGAATTGAGAAGGTTTAAGTTCAAATTTATATTGTTTCCCCTATAGATAATTGGAAGAGCTTTAAATAGAGATTTAAATAACCTCAATACAATTTTTTTATAAATATTTATGAATTTTTAAAATTGGACAAAAAATCTAGAATCTACCAATAAATAGTAACCTGAGAATCAAATTTTAATTTTTCAATCTAAGAGCTTATTTTATGATCTGCTTGAATGTAACACTTTCAGATGCATACTAAAAGGGGTAGATGAAAGGATATTTTAGATCCATTTTAGTAGAAGTCTTAAAATTTTCCTGAAAGGATAGAATGATTCTCAAGGATCAACTTGTAAAGTGAAAATTGTTTGGAACTAAAAGACGAGGAAGACAGAGATGTCGACCAAGTCTTAGAGGCTGAGTACAAATAATTAAGATGAATATGAGCCAGAGGTTATGATAGAGACCTCGGTAAGATGGTTCCTAGGGCTAAATCCTGGTAGGAGCTATTTTTTAGGCTAGGGTTGGATTTTGATGATTTTGATGTGTTTAGAGTGAAAAATTTTATGGGGTAGAGGTGAGAAAATAAGCTTGGAGGCATTGGAATTAAAAATGAAATGTTAAGCCCTAAGACCCTATGTTTCGGCCAAATCAGTTTGAGTCTAGAGGAGTTTATTTTTGATAATTTTGAGCTTGGAAATAGATTTTACATATAAAATTGTACGGGAATAGTATATGGAATTAATTTTAGAGAGGTTGGAAATCAATCTCAAAAGTTAGAAGTCAAAGAGAGTAAAGTATTAATGTTGATTGTGATCATGGCTCTAATGAATAAGTGGCAATTATATGTTGATATATTTAGGGTTATGAGACATTAAGAAAAAGAAATGGGAAGGTTAATCAAGCAACCTTGATAGTTGAAAGCAAAGAGAGCAAGAGAAAACTTAATGACAAAAAGTAGTAAACTTACCTCTTTGTATGCTTGATATGTATGCTTGTGTGATGATGTTATTTGATGATGAATGAAAGTATCAATGGTTAAATGTTGCTTCATTTCTTGTGTAATCCATGGGCATATGTGTTTGAAATGTTGAGCATGTGAGCATGATATTTTATAAACATGAAAGTATGTGTAATCATGTCATATACTTGCCTCTATCTTGCATGCATAATGGTAATATTTGCTACTGAGATTCTCCCAAATCTCACCCTCCCTTAACCAAACATAATAGGTATGATGTGTAAAGGAAAATGAATGCATGAGGAAACACAAGGAAAGAAGATAACAAAGTGATAATTGTGCTTGTAACACCTTACATAATTATATCAATATACGTAATAAAATATTTAATTTAAAAGTCCATACATATTTCTAATACTGCAAACAAGTCAAAATTTCAAAACATTTCTAACATAACTTAACAACATAAACTATTAAAGTCTTATAGTCATGGCAAATAAAAATATAACATAGCATGTGCTTGAGGAGCACAGAAGCCTTCACGGCTCACTCTATTGGTGCCTTCCCTTGATTTCTACTAGATCCTTCGCCTGAAAATTGTTAATATAGGGGGTGAGATCAAACGTCTCAGTAACTACTGAAATTCTAACCTATACAAGCAAATCATATATGATAAGCCAAAAATCTATTTATAGGTCTGTATATATGTATATATTAAAAATCACATATTCGATACATTTAATTCAATTTCATTTATTTTTCAATATATCCAAAAATAATGCAATATGCTGCCTCCCTTATATCACCGTCCACCCTTATACCGCTGACTGGAGCCATAGGCTAATACATAGTCCGATAGGAACTAATTTATTTTACTGAATTATTCCAAGCTCACCGATACAAGAGATATATCCGGCCAAAGATATAGAGCTCAAGCTCGGACTATGGCTCCCCTCCTTTGTGAATAGGGAGGTGTCACATGTCCTACAGCTCCAATGAATTCCTGGCCAAAGGAAAACATGGAAGAAGGGGCCCTGACAAGTGCCATCCACTGTGCACCGAGTGATGGCATACCACGTGGTAATTTTATATCCATGCAATCTCCTTCTATCCTTAACTCAACAATGCATGTCATATGCAAATAATGATACATCATAAATATATTCTCAAATATATTATTAATGATAAGATACCAATAAAATTCATATACCATTTAATAGCAACTCATGATAATTTCATAGCTATTAACATATTTAAATATTGATCATAATTACTAGCAATAAATCAATAAAATCAGGTAACATACCAAAATATTTATTTAAAAAAATTCATAATATTATATTTCAGTAATATAAAATTAGTAAACTCTCAATATAATCATACACAATTCACATGTGCAAGAAAGAATTTTTAGAGTTACCTGGTACTCTTTAGCTTACAAATATTCACACAAAGATTACTCTAAAATTCTCAAGTCTACAAAATTGCACATAAACATTTATTAATATAACACAAAACTATTCCAAAACTACTCTAAAATTCTAAGACTACCCTCTAAACCAATAATACATAAACATATTAACTCTCCCAAATTTTGCTATTTATAATAAATATAATATTTTGAAAATATAATTTACATATAAGACTCTTTAAATTAAATAACTTAAATATATATTTCTTACAATATAATTATTTTATATTAAAATCTCAACTATTTATTATAGTCCCATTTAAAATTTTTCCTCAGCTAAGGAACTCCTTTGAAGTATAAATAAATTTTAATTTTTATAAAATTCTCAATCTACAATTTTTCAAGCGTTCAAAAATTATTTCAAAAATATATCTTTAACTTATTCAATATTTAAACCGATTAAAACCTCAATAATATATTAAATAACTTAAATAAATTATTTAACTCAAATTTAATCGGTAAAAACATATTACAAGTCTAAGTAACAAATTTTTTTCAACTAAAATCTTAGTTTAAAATTCTCAAAATCATCATACAAAAATAAACTGATTAAAATTCCTTAATAATGGATCTTTAAATTTCTACGGTCATATATTGTCAAAACTCCATATTTACTCTATACCCAAACAGTAAAATTTTCTCTAAACATTATAATAATACTAATAATATTAAGCTCTAAATATTTAAGAAATACTCATAAAGAAAATTTGATAAAAAGAAGTATATTTGTGTACCTAAATGATCCTCAAATCTTCTCCTATCCTTTAGACAACATGTACTTCCACACTCTCTTGATTTTCCTTTCTTCCTCTTGCTCTCTTTCTTTTCTCTCGCTTTTTTTTCTCCCGCACTCTCTTGCTCTTGCTTGAAGGAGATAACCGGAGGATGATGATATATATAATACCCCCATGTTTCATTTTTCCACGGCTTCTCTTCCAAATTTCCACTTCCACCGTACTTTCCCCCTCTTTTTCTTCCATCCAATTTCTTCTTTCATTTATTACCTTCCATTTTTTTCCAACCCATTTAACACTCCCCCTCAATATTCCTCTTTCATTTAATACACCCCCCCCATTTTCAACTCTCCGTGGAAAAAAGGGGGTTGGCTTTTTTTTTTTACTAATAAAATATTATATATATTTTGATTTGCAAATTTTTTTTAAAAAAGTATGTTACAGTGCTCATGTATTTAATGTAACCTTTACGTTAATGTGTATATATATGGACAAGACTGTCAATGTTATGTGATATTAGATAATGATAATAGCATGTAAGATTGAATATGATGATGCATGAGGATGAGCTATGCAGTTTTGGCATAATTACAAAAACATGCAAGAAATGAATACTAATTGTTAATGCAAATAAAGGAGATACATTATTCTTAAATGAGCTACGAATTTATGATGAAGTAAAAGTGAGGCAAATAATTGAATATGCCCATGAAATTTGGTGTCTAAGCTTTAAAATAAGTGATAGATTACCTAAAATGGATATATATGTTAAGAGTTATAACTATTTAAAGTTAGGGCAAAGAAACTAGAAAGTATAGTTTTTACGAAATAAATAGTAAACTTTCACAAATTAATTGTATGAATTGAGAAGGATAGAGAATTAAAACAGCTTTAAATGGATATTTGAATAATCTCAATACAATTTTTCTATAATTAGTTATAAATTTTTAAAGTTGGACTGAAAATCTAAAATTTACCAGTGAATAATAACCCAAGAAACAAATTTTAAAATTTCAATCTATGGGTTTGTTTTGTAATCTGCTTGAACTATAACGATTTTAAATGCATACTAAAGGGAGTAAATGGAAGGATGTTTCAAAGAACACATAGGAAAAATTAGAAGAGGGATACATGGCATGGTAATTGGACATCTGGCAAGATCATGGAATACATAGTTTAATCAGGAGACATGTGGTATGGTAAAATGACAAAGGTAACTTGGACTAACTCAAGGTAAATGGTAAAGCTTTATAAATACCCCTTTCTTCCTCCCATTTATTTGTTTAGATGGCAAAGAGAGGAAAAAGAAGGGCAGCACAAAATTTTGGAGAGAAAAAGGAGAAAAAGAAGAGCTTCAAGTTCCATGCAAAACCAAGCTTCAAGACAAGGTAAGATCATGGTTTTTAATATTGTTTATTATGTTTATATATTGCAAAGCTTGGTTATGATTTTTGATGAGTTTTGGAAGCTTAAAAATCTAAGGGAAGCTGCTGTTCAAATTTACAAAAGGCATGAAAAGAATGATTTGAAGTTAGATTAATGATTAAGAGGAAGAAGGGAGTAGTAATCAAGTGGTTTTGCATGAAAATTGAATGAATCTGACTTCCCTTGATTTCATGAGAATTTTGGCTAGACCTAGGAAGAAGTTTAGGTTAGATTTTGATGATTTTGATACTTTTAATGTGTTTAGAATGAAAAATTATATGGGGCTACAAGTGAGAAAGCAAATTTGGAAGCATTGGAATTGAAAATAAAATTTTAGAACCCTAAACCCTAATGTCTTGGCCAAATGGAGTTCATGGGGCAAGGAGTTAGATTTTGTTAATTTTGAGCTTGAAAATAAATTCTAAATGCAAAATTATATTGATATAGCATGTGGAATTACTTTTAGAAAGATTGGAATCAAAGCTTAAAAGTTAGAGCTTAATACATGTTAAAGAGCAAAACATGAATGTTGCTTGTCACGGCTCTAACGAATGAATGACAATAATGTGTTCACATATCTAGGGCCATAAAATATTAAGGAAGAGAAATAGAAAATTTAATCAAGCAACCTTAATGGTTGGAAGGAAAGAAAACAAAAGGAAAGATTTAATGTAAATGATTAAAGATAGCAAACTTTATCCTATTCTTATGTTCTTGGTATATGCTTAAATGTACGGCATGTTTGTATGTTTATGTGATGTTATGAAATCATGTATTGTAAATGTAACATCTAGACTTTTAGGCCTAGAAGTTCCAAAAATAGCCTAAATTAAATAGGTTACCAGACCCCTGTGAGCAGAAGTCCCAAAGATGAGAAAGGAAGTTAAAGCAGTTTCAGGGACTAAACTGCAAAGTAAAAGTTTTCAGGGGCTCGAGTATAATTAAGGTTAGAGGCTCCAGTAAAGTCTCGAAGGCCCAAAAAGAGAAAAGAGGCTAGATACAGGCCAATGGGTAAGTTAGAAACCTCAAAGAGATGGTTCTATGAGGTTAGGCTTAAGCAGGGGTAAAACCGTAAATTCAAAAAGTTATGACCAGCAAGGGCAAAAATGGAAGAGTGTACAGAAAATTCCAAGAAAATCCCAAAAATGGGAAATAATATTCTAAGACTCTTCTATGAAGAGAAAAGATGAAAATACCCCTGAGGCAGCTTAAATGGAATTTATGAGGTTGTGACCGGTAAAAAGTATACCGTTTGAGGTAATTATTTGAAATAGCAAGAGACCTCAAAAGTGTATACAAAAATGAGGTTAAAGGGTTGAAAGGTTGTACTAATTTATAAAATTAGTCCCGCAACCAAAAGGCCAGTAGAGTGGCTTTAAGAAATTAAAGAGCCGGTTTTGCCGATAAAAGGGTATTTTAGTAAATGAATTTTATGCAAGGCTTAAAGGAAGTGTTATGGGCTAAGAAAATTCATAGATACTCTCTAAAATTAAAGAGAATTTATGGATCTGACAGAAAATAATTACAGAGGCCAGAGCACTGTAATTAGAGAAAAGAAGTTAAACCCGGAGTAAAAGTGCACCGATAAAGTATTAATCAGAGTCTTGCACTTTACTTGGGCCACAAGTCGCCACTTGTCAAGCCTTTAATGGATGGTAATTAAAGCTTTCCAAGTGTCAAGCTACCAATGGAGAGGATCTTGACTTTGGAATTTAATTACATTATGATTTAAGTTAATTAAGAGAGAGGATTAAGATTAAGTAGGCTAATGACACTTGGCATAACATTAATGATGGTTGGTGGGATATTTTGTACACATTAATGAGCTCATCTCTCCCCTAAATCAGATGGGAATTTCGTGCAAGGCATGAAGAGAGGGAAAAGAGAGAGTTTTGAGGGAAAACCAAGAGAAAGGCATCAACTTTGGTCATACAATCAAGGTTCAAGGTGAGTTCTTGGCTCTAGATGTGTTCTTGCCTTGGTTTCTTTCTCTTTTATGGTTGAAAATATGTCTTCTCTCCCTTTTGATGGCTGGTCGAAATGGTTGATGAGTGGGGAAGGGAGTTTGGTTGTTAGATCTTGCTAGAACACCTCAAAGTATGGTAGATCCAAGTGGATCTATGTGAAAATTGGAAGAATTACGTGCTGATTTGATGGCTTTTTCGAATTAGTTACTGTTCATATCTGGTTCTGAAATTTGGCATGCTTAAAGTACACTCTATGAGCTTTAAATCCATGGGTAGAACACTTCATTTGGATATGTGTACGATTTATGGTGATTTTTCAAAGTTAGGGTTTGAAATCTGGAAACAGTGTTAACTTTTGGAAGGGTGTCGAGTTCCGTACAATTCTGGTACTGTTCGGCGTAGAATTGGTTCCTGAAACTATTTTTCCTTTAAATTTAACTTAATTATCTTTCAGTGAGACTTGGAAGCACTCAATTTGGATTTTTCTAGATTTAATTATGAATTTTCAAAGTTGAGCAAAAATTCTGGAGATTCTGCGTGAACAGTACCCGCGAACCAAAATTTCCAGATTTGATATTCTTGAATCTAAAGCCATCTAAAGTGGTCCTAATTGATAGGAAATAGATCATAAGGATGTAAAATGATAAGATTTATATTAGAAAAGTTAGAAAGAAAACCCTAAGACTAAGAGAAAGGGGTTGAGGTTCAAGAAAGCTAGTCTTGAACTTTATGTAATCTAATGGTCCTAATGGATTGTGTCATCATTATGGTTATGTTTAGGACCTTTGAAACATCCAAGAGGATGTTTAGTGATGTTGACCGAATGCCCACATGGTTGGAAAGTCAAGGGAGTCAAAGGAAAAGTAAGAGGAAAGCTTGAGGTGCAAGGTAGTGAACTTACCCTTTATGTGCTTGACATGGTATGCTTATGTGTTGGTTTGTATTTGTTGTTTGAATGATGTTGTGACATGATGATTGTTGCTGGAAATGCTGTTTTTAATATGTTCCCATGGCCATGCATTTTTATACCAAGCATAAAGCATGATGGCATGTCACTAGTTAACTTAAATTTATGAAAAACTACATACCATACACTAGCATCCATCTTGTGCATGTATGTGGTATTGTTTGCTACTGAGATTCCCCCGAATCTCACCCCCTCCCTAACCAACCATTTAGGTCAAATCAATGATGGGCACTAAGGGCATGAGAAGCAAGGAGAAGAAGTGGAGAATTATTAATGCTAATGATTGATATTATTATTCAATGTATAATTCTCCTATGTTGTAAATTATGTTATGAATGCCATCAATTCAATGTATATGCTTAGGATGTTTATGGCATGAATGAAAGTATATGAGTATGAATGAGAAAGATTAAGCCCATGTTATGTATGTCAAAGAAATAAAAAGAATTAAAGTAAGGAGATATTAAAGGATAAAACGTAGGTCCTGAAGCAGTTAGTTTTGAGCTTCAGTTTGACCTATCAAATGAATGAGTTAAATCACGAGATTTGGTAGACTTATAGTGCACATCCCAAGCTTAAAATGAGTGGTAAATCACCTCATTTGGATGTGTATACAAGAGATATGAATTTTCAAAGTTAAGGCGCAGAATCTGGAAAGTCCAGATTTTACCAAATGAATAGTAATTTTAATCCAATAAACTGTACGTTTTCAGTGAGGATGAGTTCAGTTGAATATTTTTCCCTTAAAGAGCATTGAAAGAGCTTTCCGTAGAATTTTGGAACACCTCCATACGATTTTTCTAGAATTAGTTATGATTTTTCAAAGTTGGACCTGTAATCTGAAAACTGGACAGTGAACAGTAATTTTCCGAAAATTAACGTCCAAATTGAAATTTTTAAGCTTAAGACCATCCAAAGTGGTCTGGAATGGTTCTAAATGAATGCTAAGGTATTATATAAGTAAGGTGTGACATTTTTTGGTATCAGAGCAGAGGTTCTGGCATAGGAAGAAGAGAACTATCTGCAAGAATTTAGAAAAGCCCAGTTCAGGTTAGAGCTAGTAGTGGAATACTAGCTAAGGTCCAACTAAGGTTATGGATTGGAGGTGAATGCTCTAGGGAAAATAAGTAATAAGGATCTTTAAATGAAGTTGGGGTCCTCTGTTAGAAAGGTACAGATAAAATAATGATAAGGAGTTATACGCAGAGGAAGGTAGCCACTGTGTAAAGATAAAGAGACTTCCCTCTAAAGAAAAGGGATAATGGCTTATAAGTCAAATAGAGGTATGAGTCTAAACCCTAGAAGAAAAGGGTTAAGTGGCAACCTAAGTTAGATACAATTACTGTAGCCTTGATACAAGGTTAAGGCAGCACGATCAAAGTAGTTATCTTTGATTCCTAAATAGATATAAAAAGGTCAGAAGAGCTAAAGATTAATTTCTGCCACTGGTAATCCCTGAGGATAAGGGAAAGCAAAAGTGCTAATGGCCTAGAGTTGTGAGCCAGACCCTTCCTTTATTGCTTGAAAGGAAGTAGTTGACTTAGTTGGGGATTACAGTGAGGCTAGGACATGGAAGTCCTTCAGGCAGCAGTTAAGGTTACGATAAACAAAGCTAAGTAAAACTAGCAGAAGTAAGAGAAGGTATGTTTTGTCATGATGAACCAAAGAAAATGGTGGCGAATAAGAATTCTGGTCATGACGAATAGAGATAGTGACTCTCAGATGCTGAGGTGGTATCTTGGCACGACTTGATGGACTATGAGGTCCCTGAGAGTAAGACTGATAGAGCTCAAAGAGAGAGTTGTAGCCACTATTTAAAAGCTATCAGATTCCCCCTCAAGAGGAAGAGTAATGATGAGTTGAACAAGATAGTTAGGGGTTGAGTCTGTACACCGCTAAGAGGGTGTAGTGGCCACTTAAGCTGAGCAAGCTCTTAAAGCCTCGTTAGAGATGGGGCACTATGATAGAGTAGCTATCTCAAGTTCCTGAATAGATAAATAGGAACATGGAGATAGTAAAGTCAAGGTAGATAATCCTAGTGGAATTCTTAGGGATTAAAAAGAAGAGAAAGAGATGAGAATGAGACAGATAGCCATGCGGGGAACTAGCATTATGAGATTGGCATGTTCCCGATGATGTTAAGAGATACTCAGTCACGTGGGGTTAGGTTGAGAGGCACCCTTTCCAAGGGATAAGTTCTTGGCCAGGAATCTTCCTAGAGAAAATAGGAATTGGTCCTCCAAGTCAGAATTGACACTGCTCTAGATGGAGCAAAATGCCCTATCCGATCAGGGAAAGGGAAGCAGCCGAGGCAAGGCAAGTGGAGTTGACCTTACCTAATGGAAGCACGACTAGCCAAGAATAAAGCTAGGCTTAGATGTACCTGAGCTTAGCAGAGTACTAGAGTAAGCAGAAAGAAAAAGAACCTCAAAAGTCCTCTCCCTATAACTTCCAGAAGCAGCTGCGAACAGAGAAAGAGGCTCCCTCTTGTAGGGATAAGATGTCCGAGTCGGCATGCTATGGACATAGCAATCAGTAAGAGCTTGCACTCCTTGCATTAAAATGTCAGAAATGCATGTTAGAGTATGCTCATACTGAAAGATAAAGCAGAGGAAAGAGAAGTTGCATAAGTCCTCTCTCTGTACCGTTCTAAAGTAGTAAGAGACGGTAAGAGCAGCTGGAGGAGTAAGAGAACTCCTAAGACAGATTGGCTTAGGCACCTAAAGAGACGAATAGGTAGCCTAGGGAATTGACAGGAGGCTTAAGAAAATGGTATTGGTTCTTGGAACAGTTTTGGGGAATTATTAGTATGGTGACCAATTGAGTGGAGATGACTTCACTTAGTCCTATGGTCTAAGTCTCCTAGAGATTGGTACCTATTTGGGAAGATGAAGACCAGGGACAAGTTGAGGATGTGGAAACCTCCTTCAGTTGTAAACCAGTACTGAGAGAGTACCCATGATTTCCTTCCAGATAACCTTATCATTAATTAAGCTGGATTCAATTTCCTTCCGATTAATAGAGGAAAGCCAAAGTTAGAGGAGTTGGAGCCATAAGACCTGGAAAAAGAGACATTCAGGCTAGCTCTAGATACAGGAAGAACCCTTGTGACACAGAGACAGACTGAGTATTGACAGGTAAATCCTTAAGATAAGGAGAGAGATAAGAATGTAAGCTGAACAGACCTGACTAAAGGTAGAATAAGAAGGGCCTAAGACAGCAAGGTACTAGGGTTCGACCTATCAGCACTATTTAGTTAAGTGTGCTTAGGCAAAAGTAACCTAATGATAGGTAGCAGTTGGGAAGTTCAGGCAGAAGTCCTGACTAAGGTATAAGCAGAGTATTGGTTCAAGCAAAGCCCGGTATGAGAGAAAACCTAATTAGAAAAGTAACGGGTGACTAGGATTGGTCCAATTGAGATTATGATAGTGAGGTGTTTTCTTCAAGGGAAATAGATATAGAAGAGAAGTAAGGAATGACAAAGAGTAACCTGAGAGATAGGTAGTCACTGCTAAGAGACTCCCCCTCAGGAGAGGAATGGTTGGGCTAAGAGAGCTTGACCAGGGAATGAGTCAAAGTTGAAAGACGTCTCCAGAGGGTAATGGCTAAGAGTATGGTAAGCCAATAAAGAATAGGAGTCTAGACCCTAATAGGGAAGCAGGGTGACAACCTAAGCCTCGGGTAATTAGTTAAAGGTGCCTGACTGGAAGGTCACACAGCAGAGATGTTTTAATGATTAATGCCTGCTGTGTAGTATGGTCACTTTATGATTAGCATTTGACCATAGAAACAAATGGTTAAGGATACAATAAGCCAGTCAGAGGTATAAGTCAATGCCCTAGTAAGGGAACTGAATATCAACCTGTACCTTAAGTAATCGATATGACCTCGATAGAGGCATGGTAACAGAATGAGATGTTTAAAGCTTGTTCAAATCCCTGAATAGAGGTGCAAATTCCTAAGGGATAGTGAACCAAGAGGGACAGAGATTATATGACAACGAATAAAAGGTCAATGATGACATTGGTGCCAGACCTAGATACCGCACAGCAAGATGATTAAACATTTACTATTTGATGTGATGTGATGAGAATATGGTGATCAATACCTGACTAGAAGAATAATTGGTCAAGAGGTAAAGAAAGTCAGAAAGAGTAAAGTGAGGCAAGATCCCTCTTGAGGATAGAGATGAAAGGAAATGAATAAGAACATGATAGTGGATGGTTGCATTGGGAACTAATAAACAAAGAGAGATAAGTAAGTTCCTTGTGATACCTAGAGCTCGATGATGCTTAGATATATGATAATGTCAGGGACTAAAACAATATTCTTTTATGTCTCTAAGGTATCCAAGAGTGTGCAACCATGGCAATTAGGCCATTAAGGAATCTAAGAAATGAGATTCCTATAGATAGATGCCACTGCTTATAAGATTGAGTAATCCAGTAGAGAGGCTCTCTTTGATAGAGATATGGTATTCGAGGAATGTACCCTGGCCGAGATTGCATGAGGAAAGTCTTGACCATGAAGTACCTCTCTAAGATTGGGAAGTGGTTCTCCGGATCAGAGTGACGCTGCTCTAGTAAGAGTAAGCTATCCTCTGAAGGAATGAAACAGAAAGCAAGTGGTTGAGTTGACGATGCTCCAGTTAAAGCAATCTGTCCTCCCACAGGAAAAGCAGAAGTAGCCGAGATAAGGCACAGGAGGACCTTACCCCAAGAGAGAGAGTGAAACTGGTTAAGACAACAGAAGTGTGATATGCAAACAGATGCTCCTCGAGCTTAGTAGGGTACTACGGAATACTAAAGGATAATGAGAATGTGATGATATAAGTCCTCTCCTGATGCTGTCCAAACTATTAAGAGACAGCGAAGACTACAGAGTCCTAAGACAAGGTAGGCTGGCATTGATATAATAGCAAGTTAATGGGCTCTAGAGATGAGCCAGTGCCTAGGGATTCGAAAGGCACAAAGAAAGGAAAGTGACTTAAGGAAGCTAAAACGAAGGGCTAAAGAAATAGGGAAAGGCTAAGAATTTCAGGAGTTGACAGAAAGGATTGAGCAATGCCTAAGAAGACAATACTGATATCTGTGAGCAGTCTTGGGGAATAATCAGTCAAGTTACTAGCTGAGTGGAGGTGACTTATTTTATTACTCAACTCTATGGTCCAGAGTCTCCTAGAGATCCTAAGATGGCTCAGATGGATGATAGTATTCCAGGGTCATAGTGGATCCTAAAGAGGCTTACGGTAGAGCGCAGTAGCTCTCGAGGTCATAGTAGACCAAGCCTAAGAGAAAGTAGCTGAGCCATAAGGGTAAGAGTACAGTACCTCTTTGGGAAGACGATGACTAGAGATGAGTTTAAAATATTGAAATCTCCTTCAGCGGTGGACTAATATAGAGAGAGTACCCTTGACTTGTTCCAGACATGTCTATTGTCGATTAGACTAGGCTCAATTCTGTTCTAGTCAATGAAGGAAAGAAAGGAGATATGCCCTTAAAGTAAAGAGGAATAGCAGGGTATACAGCAAAGAATGGATAAAGGCTGTATTAAGAGAACCCAAAATGCCATGGTATTGTAAAATACCATGAAGACAGGCACACTATCATGGTATTATTGTGAAAGAATGAGCCTAAAGTATCAGAAGAATGTGAGTAGTGGTGACCAAATGCTTAAAAGCAAGGGCCATGCTCATATGAATGACAGAAAAGTTTAGAACGACGAGTTATGTAAGTATGAAGCCCAAGGTGGAAACTCGAAAATGAGGTATAATGAAAAGTTGAAAAGGTCAGAGTTAAGTATAAGTAAGGATACTCTCCTCAGGTAACCTCTCATTAAGGGTAAGAATAAAGGTTTGACCCGAAATTTCGAGGACGAAATTTTTTTGAGAGGGGGAGAATTGTAACATCTAGACTTTTAGGCCTAGAAGTTCCAAAAATAGCCTAAATTAAATAGGTTACCAGACCCCTGTGAGCAGAAGTCCCAAAGATGAGAAAGGAAGTTAAAGCAGTTTCAGGGACTAAACTGCAAAGTAAAAGTTTTCAGGGGCTCGAGTATAATTAAGGTTAGAGGCTCCAGTAAAGTCTCGAAGGCCCAAAAAGAGAAAAGAGGCTAGATACAGGCCAATGGGTAAGTTAGAAACCTCAAAGAGATGGTTCTATGAGGTTAGGCTTAAGCAGGGGTAAAACCGTAAATTCAAAAAGTTATGACCAGCAAGGGCAAAAATGGAAGAGTGTACAGAAAATTCCAAGAAAATCCCAAAAAATGGGAAATAATATTCTAAGACTCTTCTATGAAGAGAAAAGATGAAAATACCCCTGAGGCAGCTTAAATGGAATTTATGAGGTTGTGACCGGTAAAAAGTATACCGTTTGAGGTAATTATTTGAAATAGCAAGAGACCTCAAAAGTGTATACAAAAATGAGGTTAAAGGGTTGAAAGGTTGTACTAATTTATAAAATTAGTCCCGCAACCAAAAGGCCAGTAGAGTGGCTTTAAGAAATTAAAGAGCCGGTTTTGCCGATAAAAGGGTATTTTAGTAAATGAATTTTATGCAAGGCTTAAAGGAAGTGTTATGGGCTAAGAAAATTCATAGATACTCTCTAAAATTAAAGAGAATTTATGGATCTGACAGAAAATAATTACAGAGGCCAGAGCACTGTAATTAGAGAAAAGAAGTTAAACCCGGAGTAAAAGTGCACCGATAAAGTATTAATCAGAGTCTTGCACTTTACTTGGGCCACAAGTCGCCACTTGTCAAGCCTTTAATGGATGGTAATTAAAGCTTTCCAAGTGTCAAGCTACCAATGGAGAGGATCTTGACTTTGGAATTTAATTACATTATGATTTAAGTTAATTAAGAGAGAGGATTAAGATTAAGTAGGCTAATGACACTTGGCATAACATTAATGATGGTTGGTGGGATATTTTGTACACATTAATGAGCTCATCTCTCCCCTAAATCAGATGGAATTTCGTGCAAGGCATGAAGAGAGGGAAAAAGAGAGAGTTTTGAGGGAAAACCAAGAGAAAGGCATCAACTTTGGTCATACAATCAAGGTTCAAGGTGAGTTCTTGGCTCTAGATGTGTTCTTGCCTTGGTTTCTTTCTCTTTTATGGTTGAAAATATGTCTTCTCTCCCTTTTGATGGCTGGTCGAAATGGTTGATGAGTGGGGAAGGGAGTTTGGTTGTTAGATCTTGCTAGAACACCTCAAAGTATGGTAGATCCAAGTGGATCTATGTGAAAATTGGAAGAATTACGTGCTGATTTGATGGCTTTTTCGAATTAGTTACTGTTCATATCTGGTTCTGAAATTTGGCATGCTTAAAGTACACTCTATGAGCTTTAAATCCATGGGTAGAACACTTCATTTGGATATGTGTACGATTTATGGTGATTTTTCAAAGTTAGGGTTTGAAATCTGGAAACAGTGTTAACTTTTGGAAGGGTGTCGAGTTCCGTACAATTCTGGTACTGTTCGGCGTAGAATTGGTTCCTGAAACTATTTTTCCTTTAAATTTAACTTAATTATCTTTCAGTGAGACTTGGAAGCACTCAATTTGGATTTTTCTAGATTTAATTATGAATTTTCAAAGTTGAGCAAAAATTCTGGAGATTCTGCGTGAACAGTACCCGCGAACCAAAATTTCCAGATTTGATATTCTTGAATCTAAAGCCATCTAAAGTGGTCCTAATTGATAGGAAATAGATCATAAGGATGTAAAATGATAAGATTTATATTAGAAAAGTTAGAAAGAAAACCCTAAGACTAAGAGAAAGGGGTTGAGGTTCAAGAAAGCTAGTCTTGAACTTTATGTAATCTAATGGTCCTAATGGATTGTGTCATCATTATGGTTATGTTTAGGACCTTTGAAACATCCAAGAGGATGTTTAGTGATGTTGACCGAATGCCCACATGGTTGGAAAGTCAAGGGAGTCAAAGGAAAAGTAAGAGGAAAGCTTGAGGTGCAAGGTAGTGAACTTACCCTTTATGTGCTTGACATGGTATGCTTATGTGTTGGTTTGTATTTGTTGTTTGAATGATGTTGTGACATGATGATTGTTGCTGGAAATGCTGTTTTTAATATGTTCCCATGGCCATGCATTTTTATACCAAGCATAAAGCATGATGGCATGTCACTAGTTAACTTAAATTTATGAAAAACTACATACCATACACTAGCATCCATCTTGTGCATGTATGTGGTATTGTTTGCTACTGAGATTCCCCCGAATCTCACCCCCTCCCTAACCAACCATTTAGGTCAATCAATGATGGGCACTAAGGGCATGAGAAGCAAGGAGAAGAAGTGGAGAATTATTAATGCTAATGATTGATATTATTATTCAATGTATAATTCTCCTATGCTGTAATTATGTTATGAATGCCATTACTTCAATGTATATGCTTAGGATGTTTATGGCATGAATGAAAGTATATGAGTATGAATGAGAAAGATTAAGCCCATGCTATGTATGTCAAAGAAATAAAAAGAATTAAAGTAAGGAGATATTAAAGGATAAAACGTAGGTCCTGAAGCAGTTAGTTTTAAGCTTCAGTTTGACCTATCAAATGAATGAGTTAAATCACGAGATTTGGTAGACTTATAGTGCACATCCCAAGCTTCAAAATGAGTGGTAAATCACCTCATTTGGATGTGTATACAAGAGATATGAATTTTCAAAGTTAAGGCGCAGAATCTGGAAAGTCCAGATTTTACCAAACGAATAGTAATTTTAATCCAATAAACTGTACGTTTTCAGTGAGGATGAGTTCAGTTGAATATTTTTCCCTTAAAGAGCATTGAAAGAGCTTTCCGTAGAATTTTGGAACACCTCCATACGATATTTCTAGAATTAGTTATGATTTTTCAAAGTTGGACCTGTAATCTGAAAACTGGACAGTGAACAGTAATTTTCCGAAAATTAACGTCCAAATTGAAATTTTTAAGCTTAAGACCATCCAAAGTGGTCTGGAATGGTTCTAAATGAATGCTAAGGTATATATAAGTAAGGTGTGACAGTAAATGTGAATATATTTGAAGTATGCCACAGGCCTATGTTTTTATGATAAATACATGATGATGTTTAAACATATCATTATGTTTAGAAACATTAAGTTGTAAGCATGTTATGAATGTCAAGCTTGTCATGTATGTTGAGGTAGTTATTATTTGTTACTTATCTAACCACAATAGGTATAATGTGTAAGGAAGGGAAATGCATGATAAAGGACAAAGAAAGAAGAGAATAAATATATATGTTATTATATAATGATTGTCTCTTTATGTTGATATATTCATGAACATGCCTATGATGTTATGTAATGATACATAAAGAGAATGACATGCAAAATTAAGCATGATGATGTATGAATGAGACATGAAATGTGGGATGTCACATCCCAAGAAATTTCATCGGGACATAGGAAGTTAAAATTGGAATAAGGGCCAATACGGAAACTAGACGGGGAGACGAAAACTTTTGAGGCAAAACCCCAATAAGGTCCGGGCTGGCATTTTTATAACTATCGGTCTAGGAAGGGCAAAACGGAAAAATTTGAAAAAAATTCTAAAAAATTCCCAAAAATGGGAAAAGTATAAATTAGAGGTTTTGAAACTCAGTTGAGGCCTGAAAGGTAGAATTACAGTGAAAATAAATTTTACGGAATTCCCGTAAACAGAGATTTTTCAGGAAAATATTGAAAAATCAGAGGAAATAATTATTTTAATTAGTTAGAAGCCTCAATAAATTTGAAAAAAAATAAATGTATAACTCATTTAAATATTTATTTGAATTTATAAAATTAGCTTTAGGCCTTAAAAGCTCAGAAAATAAATTTTAGGGAATTTATTTTCCCGTAGTGACACCAATAAAGGCCTAATCAGAGAAAATTCCAAATAAATACCTAGAGGTGGTGAAAAATTCTGAAAATTTTCAGATCATGTTATCATATTAAAAGGTGAATTATCATGGAGGTTTGAAAAAATTATGGAATGTTACTAGTGAATAGTAACCGATAAAGTTTCAAATTGGTTTGGGATTTTGATTTGGATTGTGGGACATCTTTTTGGGTTAGCCTAGACTATTTGTGGGGCTCATATTGATCCCAATTCATACCCAATTTCGTGCAGCTTCTAGACCCCACAAAAATTAATTAAATAAAGTGCAAAATTTAAGGATAATTGTTGGAAAATTCTAGAGTCGGGACACATGGTTTAATCTGAAGGTATGAGGCATTTGATGGCTGCCAACTCACCCTCTTACCTACCATTTTGGACATCCAACTAAGGGGAGGAAGCGCAGATTCATTTTTCTATAAATATCCCCTCCTAAAATACAAAAAAATGTTGGAAAAATAGAAAAACAAGCAGAGGTTCTATCACCTTAGTTTCAGCTCTAGTAAACTGAAAATTTGAAGGGTTTTATAAAAGGAATCACTCAACTTACACCAAGGAGACATTAAGGTATGTTTAGGCATCCCTATTCTGTTAGGATTATAGTTTTGATGATAACAAGTCAGAATATCAGGGTTAAGTATTTTGATCGATCAACTGATCGAGCAATCAGTTATCGCTAAGGTTTCAGATAAATGATCAAGTGTAAATCGGGTCTATAGTAGTCTTTTTGATCGAAGAACTATTCGATGAATAATTTATCGATAAAGTGATCGATAATCGCTAGCGTAAAATCACATAAGAGTATGGGAAATTATCGATAAACTGATCGATAATATCAGGTAAACAATCGAGTTACTGATAAGAGACCCAAATCTGAAGTGTATTTATCGATCAAGTTATCGATAAATCAGTCATCAATAACGACTTCGATAAAAGGTAACACTCTCTACTTGTTCTGCACATTAGTTCTGTTACAAGTTTATCGATCATATTTTCGATCATTTGTTATCGATTACGTACTCGAACTTTATGCTCTAACTCTCTGAATGCAGGTGATCTGATAGATCGATAATTTTATTGATCACAAAATTATCGATCACATGATCGAAAAATCAATGTCCTTATCTACTCTTACTCAGTTTTGCTACAGCTAAATTATCGATAACATTATCGATAACTTTAACTTGTTTGCTTAAAGAAGTTTTCACATAACGTGATCGATAAAGAGTCTGAGAATTGACATATTCGCATTAAGTTATGGTGAACCAATTTTCGATCAAGTTATCGATCACTGTTTTTCGATAATATGATCGATCATTAATTCCCCGGAATTCATGTTTTCACAAAACGTGATCGATAATCATTTCCTTTACCTTACAGGATTAAACTTCTTTCTTCACTATTATCGATCACTTGTTCGAATAGTTAATGATCGATCAACTGTTCGATCATTTCAAATAGCCTGTGTCTTTCTTTGATTATTTACATAACCATGTTTTATCGATAATATTATCCATCATACATTTATCGATAAGATGTTCGATCATCAATGACTGAAGTTTCATTTCAATAACATTTAAATTATCGATAATCTGTTCGATCAATTATATGTTCGATCACTTGTTCGATCATGCAATGATTTCCTCTTTCTATGATAATTCTTAAAGTCAATGATCCAACACTTGATCGATAATTTTGGTGATCTATTTCGAAAAGTCTTCATTCGTTTATCGATAACTTGATCTATCATCAAGTAATCGATCATCTTTTCGATCAAACTAAACCGGAATGACACTCTGTTCTTCTTACTGATAAATGATTTCGTCACAAATCCTTGAATGATAAATTAGCTTTCTTTCTGTATTCAAGATTAAAGCACTCACCACAAAACTCTCACTTGTTCTAAGTTTGAAATATGCAGATTAATGAAAACGAGTGCAACGGCTCTTCAACGGGATTACGTAGACTGCGACCTACAGTGTCAGAAACTCAGACGCATTAATGGCGGAGCCGTTAAAACCAGTGAAACACGCAAACGAAGTCACAACGGCTAGAAGCCCTTCCGTCTAACGGCTATTTAACGATATCAACTATAAAAGGCGCGAAGAGGCATTAATGAAGAGATTGAATACCGGAACTACCACCTGCGATTATTTAGTTACGCATTCAATACTCTGTTTTTCACTTTACTACTGAGCATCAGTGTTTATCATTGAATTCACTCTGTAAGAGAGCCATTCACTACTTTATTAAAAACTTGAGAGACACTCAAGAGTGTGGACTCTTGAGAGGGGTTGTATCCTTACGGGAGTAAGGGGGAGTGATTGAGCGATTCAATTACTGTACCGAGGCACCAAGAGCCCTGTCGATCTTGGAAGATAGTGAAATACTCAGAGGTGTTCTGGGGACTGGAAGTAGGTCACGTGGTTAGACCGAACCAGTATAAATCTTGTGTCTCCTCTCTGCGGTTAAAATTCTCCTTACTCTGACTCTCTGTTTTTATTCAATACTTGCACGCTTTTAGTTTTAAATTTTTGTACCTCACCCAATTCACCCCCCTCTTGGGTGAGATTGTTTCTAACATTTGGTATCAGAGCAGGTCTCTTCACTAAGGATTTAACAGTCCGAAGAGAGATCAAATGGCAGGATTTGGAGATAGCGTGTTACCTGAAGGATGCTCAACATCTAAACCGCCAGGCTTCAGTGGAGAAAATTATACGTTCTGGAAAATGAGGATGAAAATCTTCATTAAGGCCACAGAGTATGGGTTGTGGGACGTAATAGAACACGGCAACTATGTCCCGATGAACACAATAGATGGCCAGCAAGTACCCAAGAGTTCCACGGAGTTCAACGAGGAAGATAAGAAGCTGGTGACTCTAAATGACAAAGCTATCAACATACTCACGTGTGCGCTTAGTCAGAGGGAATACTTCAGAGTCTCAAGTCTGGAAACCGCGAAGGAAATGTGGGAGGCTCTAGAGATAGCTCATGAAGGAACCACCGGTGTAAAACAGAGTCGAATCAACACTCTCACTACCGAATTCGAGTTATTCAGAATGAAGGAAGGAGAGAGTATCCGAGATATGGAAGTCAGATTCTCACATCTCATAAATCACCTCACTGCACTTGGGAAGAAATATAGTCAAGAAGATCAAGTGAGGAAAATTCTGAGCGGTCTCACAAAAGAATGGGAACCGAAAGTAACAGCTATTGAAGAAACCAAAGGAGAATCCATTGGTTCGGTTGCAGCACTATTCGGGAGCCTTGCTGAGTATGAGAGCAAGCAAAAATACAAAAAGGAGATGAACGAGAAAAACCGGAAAGGCATCGCTCTTAAAACTCAAGAGAGCGAGGATGAAAATGAAGATGATCTTGATGATGATGAAATGGGCCTTATAGTCAAGAGGTTCAAGAAATTCTACAAAAACAGAACCGGAAAGAAGTTTCAGCCGAAACGCAGAATTTCCTCATATCCGAACGAATCAAAGGATCCAATCATTTGCTTTGAATGTAAGAAGCCAGGACATATCAAGGCGGAATGTCCCCAACTCTCCAGAGCAAAGGATAAAGAAAAGAAGAAAGAAAGATTCAGAAAGAAGAAAGCCTTCGTCACATCAATCTGGGGAGACAGCTCCTCCGATGAAGAAGAAGAAAGTGACGATGAAGAGACAGCTAATATCTGTCTAGTGGCCCAAGAAAACGAGGAATCAGAAACAGACGAGGTAATTTCTGAACCATCTTATGATGAATTGCAGTCCGAATACAATGCTTTACATTTAGAATTAGTAAGAATTGCAAAAGAGTTAGTTAATTCTAAGAGAAGGATAAAGTTTTTAGAAGATCAACAATCAAAGGTTGAAGTCAATACTGACTCGACCTTGACTTGCAAAAGTTGTGAAAAGAATGAAAGAAAGATTGAAGATCTAACCAGAACCTTAGAAAAATTCACTAAAGGAAGCGAAATGCTTAAGGTGATTCTAGGAGCTCAACGATGCTCTATGGACAAGACTGGTATAGGATACGATCCAACCCAAGATAAATCGAAAGGAAAGAAAAAGAGTAGTGGTAGATCATATCTTACATATTTTAGAAATTCTGTGCATTCCTCAAATCCTTTTGCACTTTGTTCTCATTGCAACCGTAAAGGCCATTCAACTTCTTCTTGTTACTATAAGAAGAAAGGAGATTACGGAACATTAAAATGGGTGCCCAAAGGTACTTATGCACCAAAAATAACTCATACTAACCAAAAAGGACCCAAGAAGGTATGGGTACCTAAAACATGATTGTAATTTTTGCAGGTATGTCTCAAGGCATCCAGAACAAATAAATGGTATATAGACAGCGGATGTTCCAGACACATGACAGGTGACACTGAGAAGTTTACATCACTCAAACCAAAAGATGGAGGAAAAGTAAGCTTCGGAGGAAACCAATCGGGAAAAATTGCTGGAATCGGAGAAATCGGAAGTAGTATAGGCATGAAGGTCGAAGACGTGTACTACGTGGAAGGTCTGTGTCATAATCTCCTCAGCGTCAGTCAGAGTGCGGACAAAAACAACTGGGTAATCTTTGATTCTGAAGAGTGCTTAATCATAAGCAAAGATGACCTACCTTTGAAGAAAGAAGAATTGAATACGAAGCTGAGAGCTCCGAGGGACGGTAACTGTTATACACTTCAACTTGTTCTAAAACTTCTGAAAACTGTTTTATTAGTAAAAAGGAGGAAAGTTGGATTTGGCACAAACGTCTTGCACATGTCAACATGAATCAACTTTCAAAATTAATAAAAAGGGATCTAGTTGTTGGTTTACCAAAAATCCAGTATGAACGCGATGATGTTTGTGATGCTTGTCAAAAAGGTAAACAAACAAAATCTTCATTTAAATCAAAGAAGATAGTTTCAACTGAAAGACCTCTCCAAATGATTCACATGGACTTGGTCGGTCCATCTAGAGTAAAAAGCTTCGGGGGAAATCTTTATACTCTTGTAATAGTTGATGACTATTCAAGGTTTACCTGGACTTTGTTTCTTTCCTCTAAAGATGAAACTTTTAATGCTTTCATTGTTTTTGCCAAAAAGGTCCAAAATGAGAAAGGTATATCTATTGTGTCTATCAGGTCAGATCATGGAGGAGAATTTGAAAACAACGAATTTGCAGACTATTGTGAGGAACATGGAATTGACCACAACTTTTCTGCACCAAGGACTCCTCAACAGAACGGAGTAGTTGAACGAAAAAATAGAGTACTCACGGAGATGGCTAGAGCAATGCTAAATGAGAAAGGGGTCTCACAAGTATTCTGGGCAGAAGCAATGAGCACAGCTGCTATATTTCAAATAGAGCCTACATCAGAACACTGCTCGGGAAGACTCCATATGAATTGTACAGGGGAAGAAAACCCAATCTGTCACACCTAAGGATCTTTGGAAGCAGATGCTATATCCACAACAACAACAAAGAAAACCTGGGTAAATTCGATCCTAAAGCTGATGAGGGTTTGTTTCTTGGCTACTCTAATCGTAGTAAAGCATATAGAATTTTCAATAAACGAACCTTTACAATAGAAGAATCAATTCATGTGGTGTTTGCTGAAACTGAAACAATTTCGAAACCTGTAGATGATGATGCTGAAATCGTTCAAAATTTTCAAAAACTAGATTTGAACAAAAACTCGAACAAATTATTTTCAGAAACCGTTTCAGAAAACAGGGATGTTTTAAACGATCCCTCTTTACAAGAAAATCTAGAGCAGCCAAAGGCATGGAGACACAACCGAGATCATCCTCTGGATCAAGTCATCGGTAAAGTCAATGAAGGGGTCAAAACCCGGAGACAAATTGTCAATGAAGTTCTTTTCTCTGCTTTCATATCTCACATTGAGCCCTCTAATATTGACGAAGCACTATCAGATGAATTCTGGATAGTTGCGATGCAGGAAGAACTTAATCAATTTGAGAGAAATCAAGTTTGGGAATTGGTACCCAGACCAGAAGACCATCCGGTCATTGGCACCAAATGGGTATTCAAAAACAAGCTCGATGAATCAGCTCAGATCGTCAGAAACAAAGCCAGATTAGTAGCAAAAGGCTATAATCAAGAAGAGGGAATCGATTATGAAGAAACGTATGCTCCTGTAGCTAGATTGGAAGCCATACGAGTTCTTTTGGCTTTTGCTTGCATCAAAGATTTCAAACTATTTCAAATGGATGTTAAAAGTGCATTTCTGAACGGTTATATATCAGAAGAGGTGTTTATCGAACAACCTCCCGGTTTTGAAAATTCAAATTTTCCAAATCATGTTTACAAACTTAAAAAGGCTTTGTATGGTTTGAAACAAGCGCCCAGAGCCTGGTATGAACGACTTAGCCACTTCCTTATAGAAAAAGGATTCGAAAGAGGTAAAGTGGATGCCACACTTTTCATTAAAAGAAATAGGAAAGATCTTTTGATTGTTCAAATATATGTAGATGATATTATTTTCGGTGCTACTAACGAAGATCTCTGTCAAGAATTTGCTAAGCTTATGCAGGGAGAATTCGAGATGTCCATGATGGGAGAATTAAACTTCTTTCTGGGATTACAAATCAAACAAAAGAAGAACGGTATATTTATCTCCCAGACGAAATATGTAAAGGAGTTGCTGAAGAAATTCGGAATGGAGAATGCTAAAAGTGTAAAGACTCCAATGAGCTCAACCTGTTCGCTTGATATAGACGAAGACGGGAAAGACATAAATCTAACAAGATATAGAGGGATGATCGGTTCCTTACTATACCTTACTGCAAGTAGACCAGATATTCAGTTCAGTGTTGGAATGTGTGCGAGATATCAGTCAGCTCCAAAGGAGTCGCATGAAGAAGCCGTGAAACGGATACTCAGATATCTTGTAGGAACTCAAAATTTAGGAATCTGGTATCCAAAAGAGGAACCGAATATTTAATGGGATACTCAGACGCCGATCACGGTGGATATAAAACAGACAGAAAAAGCACCAGTGGACAATGTCAATTCTTCGGAGGATGTCTTGTCTCATGGTCAAGCAAAAAGCAAAACACCGTGGCAATCTCCTCTACTGAATCAGAATATGTAGCCACTGCCTGCTGTTGTGCTCAGATCTTATGGCTAAAACAACAAATACAAGATCTAGGAATCAACTTACGTGAGATTCCAATCTTATGTGATAATACGAGCACGATAAGTCTGTCCAAGAATCCAGTTCATCATGCTCGAACCAAACACATTGATGTTCGACATCACTTTATTCGTGATCATGTTCAAAAGAAAGATGTAAAAGTTGAATTCATCCCCACTGAATATCAGATAGCCGACATCTTCACAAAACCACTAGACCAACAGAAGTTCAGCTACTTCAGAGGAGAATTGGGAATGGTAAATCCCAATGAATTGTAAGAAATTTCATACTATCTCTCAAGATTAAATGTTTAAATTTATTGTTTTGATGATAAATAACTAACTTAAGCATCGGAGTATGTAGAAATTTGTTTTGCAGGAAGCTCTGTTTCGATGAAGAAAAACAGAGGTAAACAGAGTATGAGATTATCGATCAATTGATCGATAATCATGAAGGCAAGTGGGAGATAATTTATCGAACAACTGATCGATAAATTCACTTTGTAAAGAAAGGGAATTGCTCCAACACTACAATTATCGATAACGTGATCGATAAAATAAATATCGATCAGAACATCGATCAAGAGCCTCAAGGTTCGAGACTCATCCGTCAAATTTGGTAAGCATTGATCGATAAGCTGACCGATAAGCTTAATTATCGAACAAATATTCGATAAATTACATCAGGTACGCATTTCTTTTTACTTACTTTATCGATAATATGTTCGATAAATGCATGATCGATAACGTAATCGATAAAACTGATCTTTGTTCAAGTGTGTTCTTCATAATTATCGAACACGTGATCGATCAAGTGTTGATCGATAACTTAATCGATAATTTCAAGAACTATAACGGTACTGTTCTGAAATCCATTCCGTCAGTTTTTCGAACCCTAACTCGAACATTTCCCGTCCCCTGTTCTTCGCAACGGTCGAAATCACCACTATCTTAAATTCTTCCACCACCGTACACTCGACCCGATCGAATCCTTCTCTGCATTCCCAACCTTCACCCACCTCAAACTCACCGATTAATCTGTCAAAAACTCGCTCAGCACCTCCGAAATGGCTCGGGTGAAGCAACCGAACGTGGAAAAGGGGAGAAGCGCAGGAGAAACAGTCTCAATCGAGCGACACCACTGCTTCGGGTACTCGAAAGCGCTACAGACCGAAGGTGAGGGAGGAATCAACGAAGAAGAGCTACTCTGAAAATCCGGGAAAGTCGGACCGAAGAACAACCGGCCTCTCTCAGAAAGTCTCCCCGGTCCAAATCAAAGCTACCGATTGTGACTGAGGAATCGGAGACCGAGTCGTGATGGAGTCTCAGTTCAGAAAGCCGTGGAATCAGCCTTGAATATCTCTGTCCCCAAGCAACCGAGAAAGAAGAAACAGAGGGCAAGTGAAGGAGTCGCTCGGGAAATCCCTTCTGTAGGTATACCCACTGAATTTTCTGAGTTATTATCTGGCAATCTCGATAATGAAGTTAATATAGCAAAGTATAAGGCCGATTTTGCCAATAGAAAATTCTGTCCTGTGGTATCTGTTGATTAGAGGGTCTGAGAAAAATAAACAGATTGAGCTTGATTTAAGTGACCCACTGCAGCATTATTCGAATTGGTTAATTATTGGTGGTGAATACTGTCCCGAAGTGGTTAAAAGATTCTACTGTAATATGGAATCAGTAGAAAAATATGATGATAAAGACAATCTCATAGAAAATTGTCTGAAAGTTACACTGAGAGGCAGAGCTTTTAAAATAACCAGTGCCAAAATAAATGAGCTGCTAGGGACTCAAGATTTTGTGCGAGGTGGTGACATGAATGAAGTAAAGGCTTATAGAATCTTAATGCAGAACAGTGATTATCCCGGTGAGCTGAATTTCCCACCTAAGCAGATGTGTGACTTCTATAGGATCATCCATTACATCTATTCTAGGTGCATGGTAAACAAATCCGGTAGCTTCTCACATCTCACTCAGGATGATTATCTTCTACTAGCCCGGATTATTAGTGGGGAAAAAGATTAATATTGGGGATCTTATTTACTCTGAGATGAAGGACTTTGTTCTTAATAAGTCCAGATCAACCCCAATTCCCTATCCTCAGCTGGCCACCTATTTCCTTCAGGCACATAACATTGCTCCATTTGAGCCTGGGGAAATCAAGACTAAGGTTCCTGGTTTTGGCCTCACTCAGCTCCACAAAATGAGGATCTCTGTTCCCTTTACACCATCACAGAAAGTATCTCAGAAGGATAAGGGAAAGCAACCTGCTGCTAGTACATCTCGGACCCAGGATGAAGCTGAATCCACTGCTGCCCCATCTCATACCCCTGGTCCATCTTTTATGGAGAGATCCCTCAGGGAAATGTTTCAGGCTGAGCTTCGGGCATTTGAGACCAGAGTCTACTCCACTGCCAGAGACTATGGGGAAGTTTCTGACCGGAAGTTTGATGGCATCTCTAAGATTCTGGATCTTCACCAACAAGCTATGGTGGTTTTGGAAAGAGAAGTCACCGAGAGGTTTAATTCAGTGGACAAGGAACTCCAAGAGCTTAAAGGCTTAGTTACCTCTCTCTGCCAGCACTTCACTCCACCTAGCACAAGCTTCAGCTATGAGGATCTCCTCTTCCATCCTCCCTCTCCACCGCACACCCTGAGCCTGCACCTCCTTCCTCTCCTTTACCCACTTCTCCTATTTCCCCCACTTCTCTTCTGTTCCATCTACTTCTACTCTACTTCTGTCCCTACGACTCTTGCTCTTATCACTGTACCCCAACCTGTTCACTCCTTTCATCATTTTCCATCTATTTCTCCACTTTTTCCTCTTCCTCCTCTCCCTATTTCCCTAACCATTCCTCGGTCCTACCACCCCTTCTGATGCTGACAAAAAGGGGGAGAAGAAACTGATGATATTTCGTAGATTATATGGCTTATGAGTTGCTTTTTGGTTCTATGTCATGACTTTATATTATCTTTTTGTTATCTCCTTTTATGTATCTGGATAGTGTTTTTTATCGATAATATGTTCTTGATATTTATCTGCCCTTTTTCATGCTTTTTGAGAATATGAAACTGGTTGATGTTCTCTCTGATAAATGATTCATAACCTGTGTTTTGTCATCATCAAAAAGGGGAGAATGTTAGGATTATAGTTTTGATGATAACAAGTCAGAATATCAGGGTTAAGTATTTTGATCGATCAACTGATCGAGCAATCAGTTATCGCTAAGGTTTCAGATAAATGATCAAGTGTAAATCGGGTCTATAGTAGTCTTTTTGATCGAAGAACTATTCGATGAATAATTTATCGATAAAGTGATCGATAATCGCTAGCGTAAAAATCACATAAGAGTATGGGAAATTATCGATAAGCTGATCGATAATATCAGGTAAACAATCGAGTTACTGATAAGAGACCCAATCTGAAGTGTATTTATCGATCAAGTTATCGATAAATCAGTCATCAATAACGACTTCGATAAAAGGTAACACTCTCTACTTGTTCTGCACATTAGTTCTGTTACAAGTTTATCGATCATATTTTCGATCATTTGTTATCGATTACGTGCTCGAACTTTATGCTCTAACTCTCTGAATGCAGGTGATCTGATAGATCGATAATTTTATTGAT
>NW_021632122.1:0-46070 GCF_004799145.2 Neltuma alba | reverse complement strand
AGTGCTGGTATGATCGCACCCTACAGGAGAGGCGCAATCATTGGTTATATTAGACCCGCACGAAAGTCTGGATGCAAAATAGAGGGGCGCAACAGGACGGCTTCCCATGGGGTGCACCCATCCCAGCGGTTACTCCCGCCTAGGCACGCTTAGTTGTGAGCCCGGGACTCGCACGATTTTGGGTGGCAGAAAATAGGGTCGCAACACGAGGACTCCCAGGAGGTCACCCTCCCAGTACTACTCTATAAGCCAAGCACGCTGAATTGCGGAGTTCTGATGGGATCCGGTGCATAGTGCTGGTATGATCGCACCCGGCAGGAGAGGCGCAATCATTGGTTATATGAGACCCGCACGAAAGTCTGGATGCAAAAACAGGGGCGCAACAGGGAGGCTTCCCAGGGGTCACCCATCCCAGCGGTACTCCGCCTAGGCACGCTTAGCTGTGAGCCCGGGACTCGCACGGATTTTGGGTCGCAGAAAAGAGGGTCGCACACGAGGACTTCCTACGAGGAGGTTTACCCATCCCAGTACTACTCTAGCCCAAGCACGCTGAATTGCAGAGTTCTGATGGGATCCGGTGCATTAGTGCTGGTATGATCGCACCCTACAGGAGAGGCGCAATCATTGGTTATTTAGACCCGCACGAAAGTCTGGATGCAAAATAAGGGGCGCACCGGGCGGCTCCCAGGGGGTCACCCATCCCAGCGGTTCTCCCGCCTAGGCACGCTAGCTGTGAGCCCGGGACTCGCACGAATTTTGGGTGGCAGAAAGAGGGTCGCAACACGAGACTTCCCAGGAGGTCACCCATCCCATACTACTCTAGCCCATGCACGCTGAATTGCAGAGTTCTGATGGGATCCGGTGCATTAGTGTTGTATGATCGCACCCGGCAGGAGAGGCGCAATCATTGGTTATATATAGACCCGCACGAAAGTCTGGATGCAAAAACAAGGGGCGCAACAGGACGGCTTCCCAGGGGGTCACCCATCCCAGCGGTTCTCCCGCCTAGGCACGCTTAGCTGTGAGCCCGGGACTCGCACGGATTTTGGGTGGCAGAAAAGAGGGGCGCAACACGAGGACTTCCCAGGAGGTCACCCATCCCAGTACTACTCTAGCCCAAGCACGCTGAAGTGCAGAGTTCTGAGTGGGATCCGGTGCATAAGTGCTGGTATGATCGCACCCGGCAGGAGAGTCGCAATCATTGGTTATATTAGACCCGCACGAAAGTCTGGATGCAAAAACAAGGGGCGCAACAGGGCGGCTTCCCAGGGGGTCACCCATCCCAGCGGTACTCCCGCCTAGGCACGCTTAGCTGTGAGCCCGGGACTCGCACGGATTTTGGGTGGCAGAAAAGAGGGGCGCAACACGAGGACTTCCTAGGAGGTCACCCATCCCAGTACTACTCTAGCCCATGCACGCTGAATTGCAGAGTTCTGATGGGATCCGGTGCATTAGTGCTGGTATGATCGCACCCGGCAGGAGAGGCGCAATCATTGGTTATATTAGACCCGCACGAAAGTCTGGATGCAAAATAGAGGGGCGCAACAGGACGGCTTCCCAGGGGGTCACCCATCCCAGCGGTTTCTCCCCCGCCTAGGCACGCTTAGCTGTGAGCCCGGGACTCGCACGAATTTTGGGTGGCAGAAAAGAGGGGCGCAACACGAGGACTTCCCAGAGTTCACCCATCCCAGTACTACTCTAGCCCAAGCACGCTGAATTGCAGAGTTCTGATGGATCCGGTGCATTAGTGCTGGTATGATCGCACCCACAGGAGAGGCGCAATCATTGGTTATATTAGACCCGCACGAAAGTCTGGATGCAAAAACCAGGGGCGCAACAGGGCGGCTTCCCAGGGGGTCACCCATCCCAGCGGTACTCCCGCCTAGGCACGCTTAGCTGTGAGCCCGGGACTCGCACGGATTTTGGGTGGCAGAAAAGAGGGGCGCAACACGAGGACTTCCCAGGAGGTCACCCATCCCAGTACTACTCTAGCCCAATGCACGCTGAATTGCAGAGTTCTGATGGGATCGGTGCATTAGTGCTGGTATGATCGCACCCGGCAGGAGAGGCGCAATCATTGGTTATATTAGACCCGCACGAAAGTCTGGATGCAAAACAAGGGGCGCAACAGGGCGGCTTCCCAGGGGGTCACCCATCCCAGCGGTACTCCCGCCTAGGCACGCTTAGCTGTGAGCCCGGGACTCGCACGGATTTGGGTGGCAGAAAGAGGGGCGCAACACGAGGACTTCCCAGGAGGTTACCCATCCCAGTACTACTCTAGCCCATGCACGCTGAATTGCAGTTCTGATGGGATCCGGTGCATTAGTGCTGGTATGATCGCACCCGGCAGGAGAGGCGCAATCATTGGTTATATTAGACCCGCACGAAAGTCTGGATGCAAAAACAGGGGGCGCAACAGGGCGGCTTCCCAGGGGGTCACCCCCATCCCAGCTTACTCCCGCCTAGGCACGCTTAGCTGTGAGCCCGGGACTCGCACGGATTTTGGGTGGCAGAAAAGAGGGCGCAACACGAGGACTTCCCAGGAGGTCACCCATCCCAGTACTACTCTAGCCCAAGCACGCTGAATTGCAGAGTTCTGTGGGATCCGGTGCATTAGTGCTGGTATGATCGCACCCGGCAGGAGAGGCGCAATCATTGGTTATATTAGACCCGCACGAAAGTCTGGATGCAAAAACAAGGGGCGCAACAGGGCGGCTTCCCAGGGGTCACCCATCCCAGCGGTACTCTCCGCCTAGGCACGCTTAGCTGTGAGCCGGGACTCGCACGGATTTTGGGGTGGCAGAAAAGAGGGGCGCAACACGAGGACTTCCCAGGAGGTCACCCATCCCAGTACTACTCTAGCCCAAGCACGCTGAATTGCGGAGTTCTGATGGGATCCGGTGCATTAGTGCTGGTATGATCGCACCCGCCAGGAGAGGCGCAATCATTGGTTATATTAGACCCGCACGAAAGTCTGGATGCAAAATAGAGGGCGCAACAGGCGGCTTCCCAGGGGGTCACCCATCCCAGCGGTACTCCCGCCTAGGCACGCTTAGCTGTGAGCCCGGGACTCGCACGATTTTGGGTGGCAGAAAAGAGGGGCGCAACACGAGGACTTCCTAGGAGGTCACCCATCCCAGTACTACTCTAGCCCATGCACGCTGAATTGCAGAGTTCCAGTGGGATCCGGTGCATAATGCTAATATGATCGCACCCGCAGGAGAGGCGCAATCATTGGTTATATAGACCCGCACGAAAGTCTGGATGCAAAACAAGGGGCGCAACAGGGCGGCTTCCCAGGGGGTCACCCATCCCAGCGGTACTCCCGCCTAGGCACGCTTAGCTGTGAGCCCGGGACTCGCACGGATTTTGGGTCGCAGAAAAGAGGGGCGCAACACGAGGACTTCCTAGGAGGTTACCCATCCCAGTACTACTCTAGCCCAAGCACGCTGAATTGCAGAGTTCTGATGGGATCCGGTGCATTAGTGCTGGTATGATCGCACCCTACAGGAGAGGCGCAATCATTGGTTATATTAGACCCGCACGAAAGTCTGGATGCAAAAACAAGGGGCGCAACAGGGCGGCTTCCCAGGGGGTCACCCATCCCAGCGGTACTCCCGCCTAGGCACGCTTAGCTGTGAGCCCGGGACTCGCACGGATTTTGGGTGGCAGAAAAGAGGGGCGCAACACGAGGACTTCCCAGGAGGTCACCCATCCCAGTACTACTCTAGCCCCCTGCACGCTGAATTGCAGAGTTCTGATGGGATCCGGTGCATTAGTGCTGGTATGATCGCACCCGGCAGGAGAGGCGCAATCATTGGTTATATTAGACCCGCACGAAAGTCTGGATGCAAAAACAAGGGCGCAACAGGGCGGCTTCCCAGGGGTCACCCATCCCAGCGGTTCTCCCCCCTAGGCACGCTTAGCTGTGAGCCCGGGACTCGCACGGATTTTGGGTGCAGAAAGAGGGGCGCAACACGAGGACTTCCCAGGAGGTCACCCATCCCAGTACTACTCTAGCCCAAGCACGCTGAATTGCAGAGTTCTGATGGGATCCGGTGCATTAGTGCTGGTATGATCGCACCCGGCAGGAGAGGCGCAATCATTGGTTATATTAGACCCGCACGAAAGTCTGGATGCAAAAACAAGGGGCGCAACAGGGCGGCTTCCCAGGGGGTCACCCATCCCAGCGGTTCTCCCGCCTAGGCACGCTTAGCTGTGAGCCCGGGACTCGCACGGATTTTGGGTGGCAGAAAAGAGGGGCGCAACACGAGGACTTCCCAGGAGGTCACCCATCCCAGTACTACTCTAGCCCAAGCACGCTGAATTGCAGAGTTCTGATGGGATCCGGTGCATTAGTGCTGGTATGATCGCACCCGGCAGGAGAGGCGCAATCATTGGTTATATTAGACCCGCACGAAAGTCTGGATGCAAAACAAGGGGCGCAACAGGGCGGCTTCCCAGGGGGTCACCCATCCCAGCGGTACTCCCGCCTAGGCACGCTTAGCTGTGAGCCCGGGACTCGCACGGATTTTGGGTGGCAGAAAAGAGGGTCGCAACACGAGGACTTCCTAGGAGGTCACCCATCCCAGTACTACTCTAGCCCAAGCACGCTGAATTGCAGAGTTCCAGTGGGATCCGGTGCATAATGCTAATATGATCGCACCCGGCAGGAGAGGCGCAATCATTGGTTATATGAGACCCGCACGAAAGTCTGGATGCAAAACAAGGGGCGCAACAGGGCGGCTTCCCAGGGGGTCACCCATCCCAGCGGTACTCCCCCGCCTAGGCACGCTTAGCTGTGAGCCCGGGACTCGCACGGATTTTGGGTGGCAGAAAAGAGGGGCGCAACACGAGGACTTCCCAGGAGGTCACCCATCCCAGTACTACTCTAGCCCAAGCACGCTGAATTGCAGAGTTCTGATGGGATCCGGTGCATTAGTGCTGGTATGATCGCACCCGGCAGGAGAGGCGCAATCATTGGTTATATTAGACCCCACGAAAGTCTGGATGCAAAAACAGGGGCGCAACAGGGCGGCTTCCCAGGGGGTCACCCATCCCAGCGGTACTCCCGCCTAGGCACGCTTAGCTGTGAGCCCGGGACTCGCACGGATTTTGGGTGGCAGAAAAGAGGGCGCAACACGAGGACTTCCCAGGAGGTCACCCATCCCAGTACTACTCTAGCCCAAGCACGCTGAATGCAGAGTTCTGATGGGATCCGGTGCATTAGTGCTGGTATGATCGCACCCGGCAGGAGAGGCGCAATCATTGGTTATATTAGACCCGCACGAAAGTCTGGATGCAAAAACAAGGGGCGCAACAGGGCGGCTTCCCAGGGGGTCACCCATCCCAGCGGTACTCCCGCCTAGGCACGCTTAGCTGTGAGCCCGGGACTCGCACGGATTTTGGGTGGCAGAAAAGAGGGGCGCAACACGAGGACTTCCTAGGAGGTCACCCATCCCAGTACTACTCTAGCCCATGCACGCTGAATTGCAGAGTTCTGTGGGATCCGGTGCATAATGCTAATATGATCGCACCCGGCAGGAGAGGCGCAATCATTGGTTATATTAGACCCGCACGAAAGTCTGGATGCAAAAACAACGGGCGCAACAGGGCGGCTTCCCAGGGGGTCACCCATCCCAGCGGTACTCCCGCCTAGGCACGCTTAGCTGTGAGCCCGGGACTCGCACGGATTTTGGGTCGCAGAAAAGAGGGGCGCAACACGAGGACTTCCTAGGAGGTTACCCATCCCAGTACTACTCTAGCCCAAGCACGCTGAATTGCAGAGTTCTGATGGGATCCGGTGCATTAGTGCTGGTATGATCGCACCCTACAGGAGAGGCGCAATCATTGGTTATATTAGACCCGCACGAAAGTCTGGATGCAAAAACAAGGGGCGCAACAGGGCGGCTTCCCAGGGGGTCACCCATCCCAGCGGTACTCCCGCCTAGGCACGCTTAGTTGTGAGCCCGGGACTCGCACGGATTTTGGTGGCAGAAAAGAGGGTCGCAACACGAGGACTTCCTAGGAGGTCACCCATCCCAGTACTACTCTAGCCCATGCACGCTGAATTGCAGAGTTCTGATGGGATCCGGTGCATTAGTGCTGGTATGATCGCACCCGGCAGGAGAGGCGCAATCATTGGTTATATTAGACCCGCACGAAAGTCTGGATGCAAAAACAAGGGGCGCAACAGGGCGGCTTCCCAGGGGGTCACCCATCCCAGCGGTTCTCCCGCCTAGGCACGCTTAGCTGTGAGCCCGGGACTCGCACGGATTTTGGGTGGCAGAAAAGAGGGGCGCAACACGAGTACTTCCCAGGAGGTTACCCATCCCAGTACTACTCTAGCCCAAGCACGCTGAATTGCGGAGTTCTGATGGGATCCGGTGCATTAGTGCTGGTATGATCGCACCCGGCAGGAGAGGCAATCATTGGTTATATTAGACCCCACGAAAGTCTGGATGCAAAAACAACGGGCGCAACAGGGCGGCTTCCCAGGGGGTCACCCATCCCAGCGGTACTCCCGCCTAGGCACGCTTAGCTGTGAGCCCGGGACTCGCACGGATTTTGGGTCGCAGAAAAGAGGGGCGCAACACGAGGACTTCCCAGGAGGTCACCCTTCCCAGTACTACTCTAGCCCAAGCACGCTGAAGTGCGAGTTTCTGATGGGATCCGGTGATTAATGCTGGTATGATCGCACCCGGCAGGAGAGGCGCAATCATTGGTTATATTAGACCCGCACGAAAGTCTGGATGCAAAAACAAGGGGCGCAACAGGGCGGCTTCACAGGGGGTCACCCATCCCAGCGGTTCTCCCGCCTAGGCACGCTTAGCTGTGAGCCCGGGACTCGCACGGATTTTGGGTGGCAGAAAAGAGGGGCGCAACACGAGGACTTCCTAGGAGGTCACCCATCCCAGTACTACTCTAGCCCAAGCACGCTGAATTGCAGAGTTCTGATGGGATCCGGTGCATTAGTGCTGGTATGATCGCACCCGGCAGGAGAGGCGCAATCATTGGTTATATTAGACCCGCACGAAAGTCTGGATGCAAAAACAGGGGCGCAACAAGGCGGCTTCCCAGGGGTCACCCATCCCAGCGGTTCTCCCGCCTAGGCACGCTTAGCTGTGAGCCCGGGACTCGCACGGAATTTTGGGTGGCAGAAAGAGGGGCGCAACACGAGGACTTCCCAGGAGGTCACCCATCCCAGTACTACTCTAGCCCAAGCACGCTGAATTGCGAGTTCTGATGGGATCCGGTGCATTAGTGCTGGTATGATCGCACCCGGCAGGAGAGGCGCAATCATTGGTTATATTAGACCCGCACGAAAGTCTGGATGCAAAAACAAGGGGCGCAACAGGGCGGCTTCCCAGGGGTCACCCATCCCAGCGGTACTCCCGCCTAGGCACGCTTAGCTGTGAGCCCGGGACTCGCACGGATTTTGGGTGGCAGAAAAGAGGGGCGCAACACGAGGACTTCCTAGGAGGTAACCCATCCCAGTACTACTCTAGCCCATGCACGCTGATTGCAGAGTTCAGTGGGATCCGGTGCATAGTGCTAATATGATCGCACCCGGCAGGAGAGGCGCAATCATTGGTTACATGAGACCCGCACGAAAGTCTGGATGCAAAAACAAGGGGCGCAACAGGGCGGCTTCCCAGGGGGTCACCCATCCCAGCGGTACTCCCGCCTAGGCACGCTTAGCTGTGAGCCCGGACTCGCACGGATTTTGGGTCGCAGAAAAGAGGGGCGCAACACGAGGACTTCCTAGGAGGTTACCCATCCCAGTACTACTCTAGCCCAAGCACGCTGAATTGCAGAGTTCTGATGGGATCCGGTGCATTAGTGCTGGTATGATCGCACCCGACAGGAGAGGCGCAATCATTGGTTATATTAGACCCGCACGAAAGTCTGGATGCAAAAACAAGGGGCGCAACAGGGCGGCTTCCCAGGGGGTCACCCATCCCAGCGGTACTCCCGCCTAGGCACGCTTAGCTGTGAGCCCGGGACTCGCACGGATTTTGGGTGGCAGAAAAGAGGGGCGCAACACGAGGACTTCCTAGGAGGTTACCCATCCCAGTACTACTCTAGCCCAAGCACGCTGAAGTGCAGAGTTCTGATGGGATCCGGTGCATTAGTGCTGGTATGATCGCACCCGGCAGGAGAGGCGCAATCATTGGTTATATTAGACCCGCACGAAAGTCTGGATGCAAAAACAAGGGGCGCAACAGGGCGGCTTCCCAGGGGGTCACCCATCCCAGCGGTACTCTCCCGCCTAGGCACGCTTAGCTGTGAGCCCGGGACTCGCACGGATTTTGGTGTGGCAGAAAAGAGGGGCGCAACACGAGGACTTCCCAGGAGGTCACCCATCCCAGTACTACTCTAGCCCAAGCACGCTGAATTGCAGAGTTCTGATGGGATCCGGTGCATTAGTGCTGGTATGATCGCACCCGGCAGGAGAGGCGCAATCATTGGTTATATTAGACCCGCACGAAAGTCTGGATGCAAAACAAGGGGCGCAACAGGGCGGCTTCACAGGGGGTCACCCATCCCAGCGGTTCTCCCCCGCCTAGGCACGCTTAGCTGTGAGCCCGGGACTCGCACGATTTTGGGTGGCAGAAAAGAGGGGCGCAACACGAGGACTTCCCAGGAGGTCACCCATCCCAGTACTACTCTAGCCCAAGCACGGTGAAGTGCGGAGTTCTGATGGGATCCGGTGAATTAGTGCTGGTATGATCGCACCCGACAGGAGAGGCGCAATCATTGGTTATATTAGACCCGCACGAAAGTCTGGATGCAAAAACAAGGGGCGCAACAGGGCGGCTTCCCAGGGGGTCACCCATCCCAGCGGTTCTCCCGCCTAGGCACGCTTAGCTGTGAGCCCGGGACTCGCACGATTATTTGGGTGGCAGAAAAGAGGGGCGCAACACGAGGACTTCCTAGGAGGTCACCCATCCCAGTACTACTCTAGCCCATGCACGCTGAATTGCAGAGTTCTGATGGGATCCGGTGCATTAGTGCTGGTATGATCGCACCCGGCAGGAGAGGCGCAATCATTGGTTATATTAGACCCGCACGAAAGTCTGGATGCAAAAACCAGGGGCGCAACAGGGCGGCTTCCCAGGGGGTCACCCATCCCAGCGGTTCTCCCGCCTAGGCACGCTTAGCTGTGAGCCCGGGACTCGCACGATTTTGGGTGGCAGAAAAGAGGGGCGCAACACGAGGACTTCCCAGGAGGTCACCCATCCCAGTACTACTCTAGCCCAAGCACGCTGAATTGCAGAGTTCTGATGGGATCCGGTGCATTAGTGCTGGTATGATCGCACCCTACAGGAGAGGCGCAATCATTGGTTATATTAGACCCGCACGAAAGTCTGGATGCAAAAACAAGGGGCGCAACAGGGCGGCTTCCCAGGGGGTCACCCATCCCAGCGGTACTCCCGCCTAGGCACGCTTGTTTGAGGGAGCCCGGGACTCGCACGGATTTTGGTGGCAGAAAAGAGGGTCGCAACACGAGGACTTCCTAGGAGGTCACCCATCCCAGTACTACTCTAGCCCATGCACGCTGAATTGCAGAGTTCTGATGGGATCCGGTGCATTAGTGCTAATATGATCGCACCCGGCAGGAGAGGCGCAATCATTGGTTATATTAGACCCGCACGAAAGTCTGGATGCAAAAACAAGGGGCGCAACAGGGCGGCTTCCCAGGGGGTCACCCATCCCAGCGGTACTCCCGCCTAGGCACGCTTAGCTGTGAGCCCGGGACTCGCACGGATTTTGGGTCGCAGAAAAGAGGGGCGCAACACGAGGACTTCCTAGGAGGTTACCCATCCCAGTACTACTCTAGCCCAAGCACGCTGAATTGCAGAGTTCTGATGGGATCCGGTGCATTAGTGCTGGTATGATCGCACCCGGCAGGAGAGGCGCAATCATTGGTTATATTAGACCCGCACGAAAGTCTGGATGCAAAAACAAGGGGCGCAACAGGGCGGCTTCCCAGGGGGTCACCCATCCCAGCGGTACTCCCGCCTAGGCACGCTTAGCTGTGAGCCCGGGACTCGCACGGATTTTGGGTGGCAGAAAAGAGGGGCGCAACACGAGGACTTCCTAGGAGGTCACCCATCCCAGTACTACTCTAGCCCATGCACGCTGAATTGCAGAGTTCTGATGGGATCCGGTGCATTAGTGCTGGTATGATCGCACCCGGCAGGAGAGGCGCAATCATTGGTTATATTAGACCCGCACGAAAGTCTGGATGCAAAAACAAGGGGCGCAACAGGGCGGCTTCAGGGGGTCACCCATCCCAGCGGTTCTCCCGCCTAGGCACGCTTAGCTGTGAGCCCGGACTCGCACGAATTTTGGGTGGCAGAAAAGAGGGGCGCAACACGAGGACTTCCCAGGGGTCACCCATCCCAGTACTACTCTAGCCCAAGCACGCTGAACTGCGGTGTTCCGGTGGGATCCGGTGCATTAGTGCTGGTATGATCGCACCCGGCAGGAGAGGCGCAATCATTGGTTATATTAGACCCGCACGAAAGTCTGGATGCAAAAACAAGGGGCGCAACAGGGCGGCTTCCCAGGGGGTCACCCATCCCAGCGGTACTCCCGCCTAGGCACGCTTAGCTGTGAGCCCGGGACTCGCACGGATTTTGGGTCGCAGAAAAGGGGCGCAACACGAGGACTTCCCAGGAGGTCACCCATCCCAGTACTACTCTAGCCCAAGCACGCTGAATTGCGGAGTTCTGATGGGATCCGGTGCATTAGTGCTGGTATGATCGCACCCGACAGGAGAGGCGCAATCATTGGTTATATTAGACCCGCACGAAAGTCTGGATGCAAAAACAAGGGGCGCAACAGGGCGGCTTCCCAGGGGTCACCCATCCCAGCGGTCTCCCCCGCCTAGGCACGCTTAGCTGTGAGCCCGGGACTCGCACGGATTTTGGGTGGCAGAAAAGAGGGGCGCAACACGAGGACTTCCTAGGAGGTCACCCATCCCAGTACTACTCTAGCCCATGCACGCTGAATTGCAGAGTTCTGATGGGATCCGGTGCATTAGTGCTGGTATGATCGCACCCGGCAGGAGAGGCGCAATCATTGGTTATATTAGACCCGCACGAAAGTCTGGATGCAAAAACAGGGGCGCAACAGGCGGCTTCCCAGGGGGTCACCCATCCCAGCGGTTCTCCCGCCTAGGCACGCTTAGCTGTGAGCCCGGGACTCGCACGAATTTTGGGTGGCAGAAAAGAGGGGCGCAACACGAGGACTTCCCAGGAGGTCACCCATCCCAGTACTACTCTAGCCCAAGCACGCTGAATTGCGAGTTCTGATGGGATCCGGTGCATTAGTGCTGGTATGATCGCACCCGCAGGAGAGGCGCAATCATTGGTTATATTAGACCCGCACGAAAGTCTGGATGCAAAACAAGGGGCGCAACAGGGCGGCTTCCCAGGGGGTCACCCATCCCAGCGGTACTCCCGCCTAGGCACGCTTAGCTGTGAGCCCGGACTCGCACGGATTTTGGGTGGCAGAAAAGAGGGGCGCAACACGAGGACTTCCTAGGAGGTCACCCATCCCAGTACTACTCTAGCCCATGCACGCTGAATTGCAGAGTTCTGATGGGATCCGGTGAATTATGCTGGTATGATCGCACCCGGCAGGAGAGGCGCAATCATTGGTTATATTAGACCCGCACGAAAGTCTGGATGCAAAAACAAGGGGCGCAACAGGGCGGCTTCCCAGGGGGTCACCCATCCCAGCGGTACTCCCGCCTAGGCACGCTTAGCTGTGAGCCCGGGACTCGCACGGATTTTGGGTGGCAGAAAAGAGGGGCGCAACACGAGGACTTCCTAGGAGGTCACCCATCCCAGTACTACTCTAGCCCAAGCACGCTGAATTGCGAGTTCTGATGGGATCCGGTGCATTAGTGCTGGTATGATCGCACCCGGCAGGAGAGGCGCAATCATTGGTTATATTAGACCCGCACGAAAGTCTGGATGCAAAAACAAGGGCGCAACAGGGCGGCTTCCCAGGGGTCACCCATCCCAGCGGTACTCTCCCCGCCTAGGCACGCTTAGCTGTGAGCCCGGGACTCGCACGATTTTGGGTGGCAGAAAAGAGGGGCGCAACACGAGGACTTCCTAGGAGGTCACCCATCCCAGTACTACTCTAGCCCATGCACGCTGAATTGCAGAGTTCTGATGGGATCCGGTGCATTAGTGCTGGTATGATCGCACCCGGCAGGAGAGGCGCAATCATTGGTTATATTAGACCCGCACGAAAGTCTGGATGCAAAAACAACGGGCGCAACAGGGCGGCTTGCCAGGGGGTCACCCATCCCAGCGGTTCTCCCGCCTAGGCACGCTTAGCTGTGAGCCCGGGACTCGCACGGATTTTGGGTGGCAGAAAAGAGGGGCGCAACACGAGTACTTCCCAGGAGGTGACCCATCCCAGTACTACTCTAGCCCAAGCACGCTGAATTGCGGAGTTCTGATGGGATCCGGTGCATTAGTGCTGGTATGATCGCACCCGGCAGGAGAGGCGCAATCATTGGTTATATTAGACCCGCACGAAAGTCTGGATGCAAAACAAGGGGCGCAACAGGGCGGCTTCCCAGGGGGTCACCCATCCCAGCGGTACTCCCGCCTAGGCACGCTTAGCTGTGAGCCCGGGACTCGCACGGATTTTGGGTCGCAGAAAAGAGGGCGCAACACGAGGACTTCCCAGGAGGTCACCCATCCCAGTACTACTCTAGCCCAAGCACGCTGAATTGCGGAGTTCTGATGGGATCCGGTGCATTAGTGCTGGTATGATCGCACCCGACAGGAGAGGCGCAATCATTGGTTATATTAGACCCGCACGAAAGTCTGGATGCAAAAACAAGGGGCGCAACAGGGCGGCTTCCCAGGGGTCACCCATCCCAGCGGTTCTCCCGCCTAGGCACGCTTAGCTGTGAGCCCGGGACTCGCACGGATTTTGGGTGGCAGAAAAGAGGGGCGCAACACGAGGACTTCCTAGGAGGTCACCCATCCCAGTACTACTCTAGCCCAAGCACGCTGAATTGCAGAGTTCTGATGGGATCCGGTGCATTAGTGCTGGTATGATCGCACCCGGCAGGAGAGGCGCAATCATTGGTTATATTAGACCCGCACGAAAGTCTGGATGCAAAAACAGGGGCGCAACAGGGCGGCTTCCCAGGGGGTCACCCATCCCAGCGGTTCTCCCGCCTAGGCACGCTTAGCTGTGAGCCCGGGACTCGCACGAATTTTGGGTGGCAGAAAAGAGGGGCGCAACACGAGGACTTCCCAGGAGGTCACCCATCCCAGTACTACTCTAGCCCAAGCACGCTGAATTGCGAGTTCTGATGGGATCCGGTGCATTAGTGCTGGTATGATCGCACCCGCAGGAGAGGCGCAATCATTGGTTATATTAGACCCGCACGAAAGTCTGGATGCAAAAACAAGGGGCGCAACAGGGCGGCTTCCCGGGGGTCACCCATCCCAGCGGTACTCCCGCCTAGGCACGCTAAGCTGTGAGCCCGGGACTCGCACGGATTTTGGGTGCAGAAAAGAGGGGCGCAACACGAGGACTTCCTAGGAGGTCACCCATCCCAGTACTACTCTAGCCCATGCACGCTGAATTGCAGAGTTCTGTGGGATCCGGTGCATTAGCTGGTATGATCGCACCCGGCAGGAGAGGCGCAATCATTGGTTATATTAGACCCGCACGAAAGTCTGGATGCAAAAACAAGGGGCGCAACAGGGCGGCTTCCCAGGGGTCACCCATCCCAGCGGTACTCTCCCGCCTAGGCACGCTTAGCTGTGAGCCCGGGACTCGCACGGATTTTGGGTGGCAGAAAAGAGGGGCGCAACACGAGGACTTCCTAGGAGGTTACCCATCCCAGTACTACTCTAGCCCAAGCACGCTGAATTGCAGAGTTCTGATGGGATCCGGTGCATTAGTGCTGGTATGATCGCACCCGGCAGGAGAGGCGCAATCATTGGTTATATTAGACCCGCACGAAAGTCTGGATGCAAAAACAACGGGCGCAACAGGGCGGCTTCCCAGGGGGTCACCCATCCCAGCGGTACTCCCGCCTAGGCACGCTTAGCTGTGAGCCCGGGACTCGCACGGATTTTGGGTGGCAGAAAAGAGGGGCGCAACACGAGGACTTCCTAGGAGGTCACCCATCCCAGTACTACTCTAGCCCAAGCACGCTGAATTGCAGAGTTCTGATGGGATCCGGTGCATTAGTGCTGATGATCGCACCCGGCAGGAGAGGCGCAATCATTGGTTATATTAGACCCGCACGAAAGTCTGGATGCAAAAACAAGGGGCGCAACAGGGCGGCTTCCCAGGGGGTCACCCATCCCAGCGTTCTCCCGCCTAGGCACGCTTAGCTGTGAGCCCGGGACTCGCACGAATTTTGGGTGGCAGAAAAGAGGGGCGCAACACGAGGACTTCCCAGGAGGTTACCCATCCCAGTACTACTCTAGCCCAAGCACGCTGAACTGCGGAGTTCTGATGGGATCCGGTGCATTAGTGTTGCTATGATCGCACCCGGCAGGAGAGGCGCAATCATTGGTTATATTAGACCCGCACGAAAGTCTGGATGCAAAAACAAGGGGCGCAACAGGGCGGCTTCCCAGGGGGTCACCCATCCCAGCGGTACTCTCCCGCCTAGGCACGCTTAGCTGTGAGCCCGGGACTCGCACGGATTTTGGGTGGCAGAAAAGAGGGGCGCAACACGAGGACTTCCCAGGAGGTCACCCATCCCAGTACTACTCTAGCCCAAGCACGCTGAATTGCGGAGTTCTGATGGGATCCGGTGCATTAGTGCTGGTATGATCGCACCCGGCAGGAGAGGCGCAATCATTGGTTATATTAGACCCGCACGAAAGTCTGGATGCAAAAACAAGGGGCGCAACAGGGCGGCTTCCCAGGGGGTCACCCATCCCAGCGGTTCTCCTCCCGCCTAGGCACGCTTAGCTGTGAGCCCGGGACTCGCACGGATTTTGGGTGGCAGAAAAGAGGGGCAACAACACGAGGACTTCCTAGGAGGTCACCCATCCCAGTACTACTCTAGCCCAAGCACGCTGAATTGCAGAGTTCTGATGGGATCCGGTGCATTAGTGCTGGTATGATCGCACCCGGCAGGAGAGGCGCAATCATTGGTTATATTAGACCCGCACGAAAGTCTGGATGCAAAACAAGGGGCGCAACAGGGCGGCTTCCCAGGGGTCACCCATCCCAGCGGTACTCCCGCCTAGGCACGCTTAGCTGTGAGCCCGGGACTCGCACGGATTTTGGGTGGCAGAAAAGAGGGGCGCAACACGAGGACTTCCCAGGAGGTCACCCATCCCAGTACTACTCTAGCCCAAGCACGCTGAATTGCAGAGTTCTGATGGGATCCGGTGCATTAGTGCTGGTATGATCGCACCCGCAGGAGAGGCGCAATCATTGGTTATATTAGACCCGCACGAAAGTCTGGATGCAAAAACAAGGGGCGCAACAGGGCGGCTTCCCAGGGGGTCACCCATCCCAGCGGTACTCCCGCCTAGGCACGCTTAGCTGTGAGCCCGGGACTCGCACGGATTTTGGGTGGCAGAAAAGAGGGGCGCAACACGAGGACTTCCTAGGAGGTCACCCATCCCAGTACTACTCTAGCCCATGCACGCTGAATTGCAGAGTTCCATGGGATCCGGTGCATTATGCTTATGATCGCACCCGGCAGGAGAGGCGCAATCATTGGTTATATTAGACCCGCACGAAAGTCTGGATGCAAAAACAACGGGCGCAACAGGGCGGCTTCCCAGGGGGTCACCCATCCCAGCGGTACTCCCGCCTAGGCACGCTTAGCTGTGAGCCCGGGACTCGCACGGATTTTGGGTGGCAGAAAAGAGGGGCGCAACACGAGTACTTCCCAGGAGGTTACCCATCCCAGTACTACTCTAGCCCAAGCACGCTGAATTGCAGAGTTCTGATGGGATCCGGTGCATTAGTGCTGGTATGATCGCACCCGACAGGAGAGGCGCAATCATTGGTTATATTAGACCCGCACGAAAGTCTGGATGCAAAACAAGGGGCGCAACAGGGCGGCTTCCCAGGGGGTCACCCATCCCAGCTCCTCCTCCCGCCTAGGCACGCTTAGCTGTGAGCCCGGGACTCGCACGGATTTTGGGTGGCAGAAAAGAGGGGCGCAACACGAGGACTTCCTAGGAGGTCACCCATCCCAGTACTACTCTAGCCCATGCACGCTGAATTGCAGAGTTCTGATGGGATCCGGTGCATTAGTGCTGGTATGATCGCACCCGGCAGGAGAGGCGCAATCATTGGTTATATTAGACCCGCACGAAAGTCTGGATGCAAAACAAGGGCGCAACAGGGCGGCTTCCCAGGGGGTCACCCATCCCAGCGGTTCTCCCGCCTAGGCACGCTTAGCTGTGAGCCCGGGACTCGCACGAATTTTGGGTGGCAGAAAAGAGGGGCGCAACACGAGGACTTCCCAGGAGGTCACCCATCCCAGTACTACTCTAGCCCAAGCACGCTGAATTGCAGAGTTCTGATGGGATCCGGTGCATTAGTGCTGGTATGATCGCACCCGGCAGGAGAGGCGCAATCATTGGTTATATTAGACCCGCACGAAAGTCTGGATGCAAAAACAAGGGGCGCAACAGGGCGGCTTCCCAGGGGGTCACCCATCCCAGCGGTACTCCCGCCTAGGCACGCTTAGCTGTGAGCCCGGGACTCGCACGGATTTTGGGTGGCAGAAAAGAGGGGCGCAACACGAGGACTTCCTAGGAGGTCACCCATCCCAGTACTACTCTAGCCCATGCACGCTGAATTGCAGAGTTCTGTGGGATCCGGTGCATTAGCTATATGATCGCACCCGGCAGGAGAGGCGCAATCATTGGTTATATTAGACCCGCACGAAAGTCTGGATGCAAAAACAAGGGGCGCAACAGGGCGGCTTCCCAGGGGGTCACCCATCCCAGCGGTACTCCCGCCTAGGCACGCTTAGCTGTGAGCCCGGGACTCGCACGGATTTTGGGTGGCAGAAAAGAGGGGCGCAACACGAGGACTTCCCAGGAGGTTACCCATCCCAGTACTACTCTAGCCCAAGCACGCTGAATTGCAGAGTTCTGATGGGATCCGGTGCATTAGTGCTGGTATGATCGCACCCGCAGGAGAGGCGCAATCATTGGTTATATTAGACCCGCACGAAAGTCTGGATGCAAAACAAGGGGCGCAACAGGGGCTTCCCAGGGGGTCACCCATCCCAGCGGTCTCCCGCCTAGGCACGCTTAGCTGTGAGCCCGGGACTCGCACGGATTTTGGGTGGCAGAAAAGAGGGGCGCAACACGAGGACTTCCTAGGAGGTCACCCATCCCAGTACTACTCTAGCCCATGCACGCTGAATTGCGAGTTCTGATGGGATCCGGTGCATTAGTGCTGGTATGATCGCACCCGGCAGGAGAGGCGCAATCATTGGTTATATTAGACCCGCACGAAAGTCTGGATGCAAAAACAACGGGCGCAACAGGGCGGCTTCCCAGGGGGTCACCCATCCCAGCGGTTCTCCCGCCTAGGCACGCTTAGCTGTGAGCCCGGGACTCGCACGAATTTTGGGTGGCAGAAAAGAGGGGCGCAACACGAGGACTTCCCAGGAGGTTACCCATCCCAGTACTACTCTAGCCCAAGCACGCTGAAGTGCGGAGTTCTGATGGGATCCGGTGCATTAGTGCTGGTATGATCGCACCCGGCAGGAGAGGCGCAATCATTGGTTATATTAGACCCGCACGAAAGTCTGGATGCAAAAACAAGGGGCGCAACAGGGCGGCTTCCCAGGGGGTCACCCATCCCAGCGGTACTCCCGCCTAGGCACGCTTAGCTGTGAGCCCGGGACTCGCACGGATTTTGGGTGGCAGAAAAGAGGGGCGCAACACGAGGACTTCCTAGGAGGTCACCCATCCCAGTACTACTCTAGCCCATGCACGCTGAATTGCAGAGTTCTGATGGGATCCGGTGCATTAGTGCTGGTATGATCGCACCCGGCAGGAGAGGCGCAATCATTGGTTATATTAGACCCGCACGAAAGTCTGGATGCAAAAACAAGGGGCGCAACAGGGCGGCTTCCCAGGGTCACCCATCCCAGCGGTTCTCCCGCCTAGGCACGCTTAGCTGTGAGCCCGGGACTCGCACGAATTATGGGTGGCAGAAAAGAGGGGCGCAACACGAGGACTTCCCAGGAGGTCACCCATCCAGTACTACTCTAGCCCAAGCACGCTGAATTGCAGAGTTCTGATGGGATCCGGTGCATTAGTGCTGGTATGATCGCACCCGGCAGGAGAGGCGCAATCATTGGTTATATTAGACCCGCACGAAAGTCTGGATGCAAAAACAAGGGGCGCAACAGGGCGGCTTCCCAGGGGGTCACCCATCCCAGCGGTACTCCCGCCTAGGCACGCTTAGCTGTGAGCCCGGGACTCGCACGGATTTTGGGTGGCAGAAAAGAGGGGCGCAACACGAGGACTTCCTAGGAGGTCACCCATCCCAGTACTACTCTAGCCCATGCACGCTGAATGCAGAGTTCTGTGGGATCCGGTGCATTAGTGCTGGTATGATCGCACCCGGCAGGAGAGGCGCAATCATTGGTTATATTAGACCCGCACGAAAGTCTGGATGCAAAAACAAGGGGCGCAACAGGGCGGCTTCCCAGGGGTCACCCATCCCAGCGGTTCTCCCGCCTAGGCACGCTTAGCTGTGAGCCCGGGACTCGCACAGATTTTGGGTGGCAGAAAAGAGGGGCGCAACACGAGTACTTCCCAGGAGGTTACCCATCCCAGTACTACTCTAGCCCAAGCACGCTGAATGCGGTGTTCCGGTGGGATCCGGTGCATTAGTGCTGGTATGATCGCACCCGGCAGGAGAGGCGCAATCATTGGTTATATTAGACCCGCACGAAAGTCTGGATGCAAAAACAAGGGGCGCAACAGGGCGGCTTCCCAGGGGGTCACCCATCCCAGCGGTACTCCCGCCTAGGCACGCTTAGCTGTGAGCCCGGGACTCGCACGGATTTTGGGTGGCAGAAAAGAGGGGCGCAACACGAGGACTTCCCAGGAGGTCACCCATCCCAGTACTACTCTAGCCCAAGCACGCTGAATTGCGGAGTTCTGATGGGATCCGGTGCATTAGTGCTGGTATGATCGCACCCGGCAGGAGAGGCGCAATCATTGGTTATATTAGACCCGCACGAAAGTCTGGATGCAAAAACAAGGGGCGCAACAGGGCGGCTTCCCAGGGGGTCACCCATCCCAGCGGTACTCCCGCCTAGGCACGCTTAGCTGTGAGCCCGGGACTCGCACGGATTTTGGGTGGCAGAAAAGAGGGGCGCAACACGAGGACTTCCTAGGAGGTCACCCATCCCAGTACTACTCTAGCCCACATGCACGCTGAATGCAGAGTTCTGATGGGATCCGGTGCATTAGTGCTGGTATGATCGCACCCGGCAGGAGAGGCGCAATCATTGGTTATATTAGACCCGCACGAAAGTCTGGATGCAAAAAGAGGGGCGCAACAGGGCGGCTTCCCAGGGGGTCACCCATCCCCGTTCTCCCGCCTAGGCACGCTTAGCTGTGAGCCCGGGACTCGCACGAATTTTGGGTGGCAGAAAAGAGGGGCGCAACACGAGGACTTCCCAGGAGGTCACCCATCCCAGTACTACTCTAGCCCAAGCACGCTGAATTGCAGAGTTCTGATGGGATCCGGTGCATTAGTGCTGGTATGATCGCACCCGGCAGGAGAGGCGCAATCATTGGTTATATTAGACCCGCACGAAAGTCTGGATGCAAAAACAAGGGCGCAACAGGCGGCTTCCCAGGGGGTCACCCATCCCAGCGGTACTCTCCCGCCTAGGCACGCTTAGCTGTGAGCCCGGGACTCGCACGGATTTTGGGTGGCAGAAAAGAGGGGCGCAACACGAGGACTTCCTAGGAGGTCACCCATCCCAGTACTACTCTAGCCCAAGCACGCTGAATTGCAGAGTTCTGTGGGATCCGGTGCATTATGCTAATATGATCGCACCCGGCAGGAGAGGCGCAATCATTGGTTATATTAGACCCGCACGAAAGTCTGGATGCAAAAACAAGGGGCGCAACAGGGCGGCTTCCCAGGGGGTCACCCATCCCAGCGGTACTCCCGCCTAGGCACGCTTAGTTGTGAGCCCGGGACTCGCACGGATTTTGGGGGCAGAAAAGAGGGGCGCAACACGAGGACTTCCTAGGAGGTCACCCATCCCAGTACTACTCTAGCCCAAGCACGCTGAATTGCAGAGTTCTGATGGGATCCGGTGCATTAGTGCTGGTATGATCGCACCCGGCAGGAGAGGCGCAATCATTGGTTATATTAGACCCGCACGAAAGTCTGGATGCAAAACAAGGGGCGCAACAGGGCGGCTTCCCAGGGGGTCACCCATCCCAGCGTACTCCCGCCTAGGCACGCTTAGCTGTGAGCCCGGGACTCGCACGGATTTTGGGTGGCAGAAAAGAGGGGCGCAACACGAGGACTTCCCAGGAGGTCACCCATCCCAGTACTACTCTAGCCCAAGCACGCTGAATTGCAGAGTTCTGATGGGATCCGGTGCATTAGTGCTGGTATGATCGCACCCGGCAGGAGAGGCGCAATCATTGGTTATATTAGACCCCGCACGAAAGTCTGGATGCAAAAACAAGGGGCGCAACAGGGCGGCTTCCCAGGGGGTCACCCATCCCAGCGGTACTCCCGCCTAGGCACGCTTAGCTGTGAGCCCGGGACTCGCACGGATTTTGGGTGGCAGAAAAGAGGGGCGCAACACGAGGACTTCCTAGGAGGTCACCCATCCCAGTACTACTCTAGCCCAAGCACGCTGAATGCAGAGTTCTGATGGGATCCGGTGCATTAGTGCTGGTATGATCGCACCCGGCAGGAGAGGTGCAATCATTGGTTATATTAGACCCGCACGAAAGTCTGGATGCAAAACAAGGGGCGCAACAGGGCGGCTTCCCAGGGGGTCACCCATCCCAGCGGTTCTCCCGCCTAGGCACGCTTAGCTGTGAGCCCGGGACTAGCACGGATTTTGGTGGCAGAAAAGAGGGGCGCAACACGAGTACTTCCCAGGAGGTTACCCATCCCAGTACTACTCTAGCCCAAGCACGCTGAATGCGGTGTTCCGTGGGATCCGGTGCATTAGTGTTGCTATGATCGCACCCGGCAGGAGAGGCGCAATCATTGGTTATATTAGACCCGCACGAAAGTCTGGATGCAAAACAAGGGGCGCAACAGGGCGGCTTCCCAGGGGTCACCCATCCCAGCGGTACTCTCCCGCCTAGCACGCTTAGCTGTGAGCCCGGGACTCGCACGGATTTTGGGTCGCAGAAAAGAGGGGCGCAACACGAGGACTTCCCAGGAGGTCACCCATCCCAGTACTACTCTAGCCCAAGCACGCTGAAGTGCGGAGTTCTGATGGGATCCGGTGAATTAGTGCTGGTATGATCGCACCCGGCAGGAGAGGCGCAATCATTGGTTATATTAGACCCGCACGAAAGTCTGGATGCAAAAACAAGGGGCGCAACAGGGCGGCTTCCCAGGGGTCACCCATCCCAGCGGTTCCCGCCTAGGCACGCTTAGCTGTGAGCCCGGGACTCGCACGGATTTTGGGTGGCAGAAAAGAGGGGCGCAACACGAGGACTTCCCAGGAGGTCACCCATCCCAGTACTACTCTAGCCCAAGCACGCTGAATTGCAGAGTTCTGATGGGATCCGGTGCATTAGTGCTGGTATGATCGCACCCGGCAGGAGAGGCGCAATCATTGGTTATATTAGACCCGCACGAAAGTCTGGATGCAAAAACAAGCGGCGCAACAGGGCGGCTTCACAGGGGGTCACCCATCCCAGCGTTCTCCCGCCTAGGCACGCTTAGCTGTGAGCCCGGGACTCGCACGAATTTTGGGTGGCAGAAAAGAGGGGCGCAACACGAGGACTTCCCAGGAGGTCACCCATCCCAGTACTACTCTAGCCCAAGCACGCTGAATTGCGAGTTCTGATGGGATCCGGTGCATTAGTGCTGGTATGATCGCACCCGGCAGGAGAGGCGCAATCATTGGTTATATTAGACCCGCACGAAAGTCTGGATGCAAAAACAAGGGGCGCAACAGGGCGGCTTCCCAGGGGGTCACCCATCCCAGCGGTACTCTCCCGCCTAGGCACGCTTAGCTGTGAGCCCGGGACTCGCACGGATTTTGGGTGGCAGAAAAGAGGGGCGCAACACGAGGACTTCCTAGGAGGTCACCCATCCCAGTACTACTCTAGCCCATGCACGCTGAATTGCAGAGTTCTGTGGGATCCGGTGCATTATGCTAATATGATCGCACCCGGCAGGAGAGGCGCAATCATTGGTTATATTAGACCCGCACGAAAGTCTGGATGCAAAAACAAGGGGCGCAACAGGGCGGCTTCCCAGGGGGTCACCCATCCCAGCGGTACTCCCGCCTAGGCACGCTTAGCTGTGAGCCCGGGACTCGCACGGATTTTGGGTCGCAGAAAAGAGGGGCGCAACACGAGGACTTCCTAGGAGGTACCCATCCCAGTACTACTCTAGCCCAAGCACGCTGAATTGCAGAGTTCTGATGGGATCCGGTGCATTAGTGCTGGTATGATCGCACCCGGCAGGAGAGGCGCAATCATTGGTTATATTAGACCCGCACGAAAGTCTGGATGCAAAAACAACGGGCGCAACAGGGCGGCTTCCCAGGGGGTCACCCATCCCAGCGGTACTCCCGCCTAGGCACGCTTAGCTGTGAGCCCGGGACTCGCACGGATTTTGGGTGGCAGAAAAGAGGGTCGCAACACGAGGACTTCCTAGGAGGTCACCCATCCCACTACTACTCTAGCCCATGCACGCTGAATTGCAGAGTTCTGATGGGATCCGGTGCATTAGTGCTGGTATGATCGCACCCTGCAGGAGAGGCGCAATCATTGGTTATATTAGACCCGCACGAAAGTCTGGATGCAAAAACAAGGGGCGCAACAGGGCGGCTTCCCAGGGGGTCACCCATCCCAGCGGTTCTCCCGCCTAGGCACGCTTAGCTGTGAGCCCGGGACTCGCACGAATTTTGGGTGGCAGAAAAGAGGGGCGCAACACGAGGACTTCCCAGGAGGTTACCCATCCCAGTACTACTCTACCAGCCCAAGCACGCTGAAGTGCGGAGTTCTGATGGGATCCGGTGCATTAGTGCTGGTATGATCGCACCCGACAGGAGAGGCGTAATCATTGGTTATATTAGACCCGCACGAAAGTCTGGATGCAAAAACAAGGGGCGCAACAGGGCGGCTTCCCAGGGGGTCACCCATCCCAGCGGTTCTCCCGCCTAGGCACGCTTAGCTGTGAGCCCGGGACTCGCACGGATTTTGGGTGGCAGAAAAGAGGGGCGCAACACGAGGACTTCCTAGGAGGTCACCCATCCCAGTACTACTCTAGCCCAGCACGCTGAATTGCAGAGTTCTGATGGGATCCGGTGCATTAGTGCTGGTATGATCGCACCCGGCAGGAGAGGCGCAATCATTGGTTATATTAGACCCGCACGAAAGTCTGGATGCAAAAACAGGGGCGCAACAGGGCGGCTTCCCGGGGGTCACCCATCCCAGCGGTTCTCCCGCCTAGGCACGCTTAGCTGTGAGCCCGGGACTCGCACGAATTTTGGGTGGCAGAAAAAGGGGCGCAACACGAGGACTTCCCAGGAGGTCACCCATCCCAGTACTACTCTAGCCCAAGCACGCTGAATTGCAGAGTTCTGATGGGATCCGGTGCATTAGTGCTGGTATGATCGCACCCGGCAGGAGAGGCGCAATCATTGGTTATATGACCCGCACGAAAGTCTGGATGCAAAAACAAGGGCGCAACAGGGCGGCTTCCCAGGGGTCACCCATCCCAGCGGTACTCCCGCCTAGGCACGCTTAGCTGTGAGCCCGGGACTCGCACGGATTTTGGGTGGCAGAAAAGAGGGGCGCAACACGAGGACTTCCTAGGAGGTAACCCATCCCAGTACTACTCTAGCCCATGCACGCTGAATTGCAGAGTTCTGTGGGATCCGGTGCATTATGCTGGTATGATCGCACCCGGCAGGAGAGGCGCAATCATTGGTTATATTAGACCCGCACGAAAGTCTGGATGCAAAAACAAGGGGCGCAACAGGGCGGCTTCCCAGGGGTCACCCATCCCAGCGGTACTCCCGCCTAGGCACGCTTAGCTGTGAGCCCGGGACTCGCACGGATTTTGGGTGGCAGAAAAGAGGGGCGCAACACGAGGACTTCCTAGGAGGTTACCCATCCCAGTACTACTCTAGCCCAAGCACGCTGAATTGCAGAGTTCTGATGGGATCCGGTGCATTAGTGCTGGTATGATCGCACCCGCAGGAGAGGCGCAATCATTGGTTATATTAGACCCGCACGAAAGTCTGGATGCAAAAACAAGGGGCGCAACAGGGCGGCTTCCCAGGGGGTCACCCATCCCAGCGGTACTCCCGCCTAGGCACGCTTAGCTGTGAGCCCGGGACTCGCACGGATTTTGGGTGGCAGAAAAGAGGGGCAACACGAGGACTTCCCAGGAGGTACCCATCCCAGTACTACTCTAGCCCAAGCACGCTGAATTGCAGAGTTCTGATGGGATCCGGTGCATTAGTGCTGGTATGATCGCACCCGGCAGGAGAGGCGCAATCATTGGTTATATTAGACCCGCACGAAAGTCTGGATGCAAAAACAAGGGGCGCAACAGGGCGGCTTCCCAGGGGGTCACCCATCCCAGCGGTACTCCCGCCTAGGCACGCTTAGCTGTGAGCCCGGGACTCGCACGGATTTTGGGTGGCAGAAAAGAGGGGCGCAACACGAGGACTTCCTAGGAGGTCACCCATCCCAGTACTACTCTAGCCCATGCACGCTGAATTGCAGAGTTCTGATGGGATCCGGTGCATTAGTGCTGGTATGATCGCACCCGGCAGGAGAGGCGCAATCATTGGTTATATTAGACCCGCACGAAAGTCTGGATGCAAAACAAGGGGCGCAACAGGGCGGCTTCCCAGGGGGTCACCCATCCCAGCGTTCTCCCGCCTAGGCACGCTTAGCTGTGAGCCCGGGACTCGCACGAATTTTGGGTGGCAGAAAAGAGGGGCGCAACACGAGGACTTCCCAGGAGGTCACCCGTCCCAGTACTACTCTAGCCCAAGCACGCTGAAGTGCGGAGTTCTGATGGGATCCGGTGCATTAGTGCTGGTATGATCGCACCCGGCAGGAGAGGCGCAATCATTGGTTATATTAGACCCGCACGAAAGTCTGGATGCAAAACAAGGGGCGCAACAGGGCGGCTTCCCAGGGGGTCACCCATCCCAGCGGTTCTCCCCCCTAGGCACGCTTAGCTGTGAGCCCGGGACTCGCACGGATTTTGGGTGGCAGAAAAGAGGGGCGCAACACGAGGACTTCCTAGGAGGTCACCCATCCCAGTACTACTCTAGCCCAAGCACGCTGAATTGCAGAGTTCTGATGGGATCCGGTGCATTAGTGCTGGTATGATCGCACCCGGCAGGAGAGGCGCAATCATTGGTTATATTAGACCCGCACGAAAGTCTGGATGCAAAATAGAGGGGCGCAACAGGACGGCTTCCCAGGGGGTCACCCATCCCAGCGGTTCTCCCGCCTAGGCACGCTTAGCTGTGAGCCCGGGACTCGCACGAATTTTGGGTGCAGAAAAGAGGGGCGCAACACGAGGACTTCCCAGGAGGTCACCCATCCCAGTACTACTCTAGCCCAAGCACGCTGAATTGCGGAGTTCTGATGGGATCCGGTGCATTAGTGCTGGTATGATCGCACCCGGCAGGAGAGGCGCAATCATTGTTTATATTAGACCCGCACGAAAGTCTGGATGCAAAAACAAGGGGCAAACAGGGCGGCTTCCCAGGGGGTCACCCATCCCAGCGGTACTCCCGCCTAGGCACGCTTAGCTGTGAGCCCGGGACTCGCACGGATTTTGGGTGGCAGAAAAGAGGGGCGCAACACGAGGACTTCCTAGGAGGTCACCCATCCCAGTACTACTCTAGCCCAAGCACGCTGAATTGCAGAGTTCTGTGGGATCCGGTGCATTATGCTAATATGATCGCACCCGGCAGGAGAGGCGCAATCATTGGTTATATTAGACCCGCACGAAAGTCTGGATGCAAAAACAACGGGCGCAACAGGGCGGCTTCCCAGGGGGTCACCCATCCCAGCGGTACTCCCCCGCCTAGGCACGCTTAGCTGTGAGCCCGGGACTCGCACGGATTTTGGGTGGCAGAAAAGAGGGGCGCAACACGAGGACTTCCTAGGAGGTCACCCATCCCAGTACTACTCTAGCCCAAGCACGCTTGCAGAGTTCTGATGGGATCCGGTGCATTAGTGCTGGTATGATCGCACCCGGCAGGAGAGGCGCAATCAATGGTTATATTACACCCGCACGAAAGTCTGGATGCCAAAACAAGGGGCGCAACAGGGCGGCTTCCCAGGGGGTCACCCATTCAGCGGTACTCCCGCCTAGGCACGCTTAGCTGTGAGCCCGGGACTCGCACGGATTTTGGGTGGCAGAAAGAGGGGCGCAACACGAGGACTTCCTAGGAGGTCACCCATCCCAGTACTACTCTAGCCCAAGCACGCTGAATTGCAGAGTTCTGATGGGATCGGTGCATTAGTGCTGGTATGATCGCACCCGGCAGGAGAGGCGCAATCATTGGTTATATTAGACCCGCACGAAAGTCTGGATGCAAAAATAGAGGGGGCAACAGGGCGGCTTCCCAGGGGGTCACCCATCCCAGCGGTTCTCCCGCCTAGGCACGTAGCTGTGAGCCCGGGACTCGCACGAATTTGGGTGGCAGAAAAGAGGGCGCAACACGAGGACTTCCCAGGAGGTCACCCATCCCAGTACTACTCTAGCCCAAGCACGCTGAATTGCGGAGTTCCGGTGGGATCCGGTGCATTAGTGTGGTATGATCGCACCCGGCAGGAGAGGCGCAATCAATGGTTATATTACACCCGCACGAAAGTCTGGATGCAAAAACAAGGGGCGCAACAGGGCGGCTTCCCATGGGGTACCCATTTCAGCGGTACTCCCGCCTAGGCACGCTTAGCTGTGAGCCGGGACTCGCACGGATTTTGGGTCGCAGAGAAAAGAGGGGCGCAACACGAGGACTTCCTAGGAGGTCACCCATCCCAGTACTACTCTAGCCCAAGCACGCTGAATTGCAGAGTTCTGATGGGATCCGGTGCATTAGTGCTGGTATGATCGCACCCGGCAGGAGAGGCGCAATCATTGGTTATATTAGACCCGCACGAAAGTCTGGATGCAAAAAGAGGGGCGCAACAGGGCGGCTTCCCAGGGGGTCACCCATCCCAGCGGTTCTCCCGCCTAGGCACGCTTAGCTGTGAGCCCGGGACTCGCACGAATTTTGGGTGGCAGAAAAGAGGGGCGCAACACGAGGACTTCCCAGGAGGTTACCCATCTCAGTACTACTCTAGCCCAAGCACGCTGAACTGCGAGTTCGGTGGGATCCGGTGCATTAGTGTTGCTATGATCGCACCCGGCAGGAGAGGCGCAATCAATGGTTATATTAGACCCGCACGAAAGTCTGGATGCAAAAAAAAGGGGCGCAACAGGGCGGCTTCCCAGGGGTTACCCATCCCAGCGGTACTCCCGCCTAGGCACGCTTAGCTGTGAGCCCGGGACTCGCACGGATTTTGGGTGGCAGAAAAGAGGGGCGCAACACGAGGACTTCCTAGGAGGTCACCCATCCCAGTACTACTCTAGCCCATGCACGCTGAATTGCAGAGTTCCTGTGGGATCCGGTTCATAGTGCTGGTATGATCGCACCCGGCAGGAGAGGCGCAATCATTGGTTATATTAGACCCGCACGAAAGTCTGGATGCAAAAACAAGGGGCGCAACAGGGCGGCTTCCCAGGGGGTCACCCATCCCAGCGGTTCTCCCGCCTAGGCACGCTTAGCTGTGAGCCCGGGACTCGCACGAATTTGGGTGGCAGAAAAGAGGGGCGCAACACGAGGACTTCCCAGGAGGTCACCCTTCCCAGTACTACTCTAGCCAAGCACGCTGAATTGCAGAGTTCTGATGGGATCCGGTGCATTAGTGCTGGTATGATCGCACCCGGCAGGAGAGGCGCAATCATTGGTTATATTAGACCCGCACGAAAGTCTGGATGCCAAAACAAGGGGCGCAACAGGGCGGCTTCCCAGGGGGTCACCCATCCAGCGGTACTCCGCCTAGGCACGCTTAGCTGTGAGCCCGGGACTCGCACGAATTTGGGTGGCAGAAAAGAGGGGCGCAACACGAGGACTTCCTAGGAGGTCACCCATCCCAGTACTACTCTAGCCCATGCACGCTGAATTGCAGAGTTCTGTGAGGGATCCGGTGCATTAGTGTGGTATGATCGCACCCGGCAGGAGAGGCGCAATCATTGGTTATTAGACCCGCACGAAAGTCTGGATGCAAAAACAAGGGGCGCAACAGGGCGGCTTCACAGGGGGTCACCCATCCCAGCGGTTCTCCCGCCTAGGCACGCTTAGCTGTGAGCCCGGGACTCGCACAGATTTTGGGTCGCAGAAAAGAGGGGCGCAACACGAGGACTTCCCAGGAGGTCACCCATCCCAGTACTACTCTAGCCCAAGCACGCTGAACTGCGGTGTTCGGATGGGATCCGGGCATTAGTGCATTAGTGTTGCTATGATCGCACCCGGCAGGAGAGGCGCAATCATGGTTATATTACACCGCACGAAAGTCTGGATGCCAAAAAAAGGGGCGCAACAGGGCGGCTTCCCATGGGTTACCCATTTCAGCGGTACTCCCGCCTAGGCACGCTTAGTGTGTGAGCCGGGACTCGCACGGATTTTGGGTCGCAGAGAAAAGAGGGGCGCAACACGAGGACTTCCTAGGAGGTCACCCATCCCAGTACTACTCTAGCCCATGCACGCTGAATTGCAGAGTTCTGATGGGATCCGGTGCATTAGTGCTGGTATGATCGCACCCGGCAGGAGAGGCGCAATCATTGGTTATATTAGACCCGCACGAAAGTCTGGATGCAAAAACAAGGGGCGCAACAGGGCGGCTTCCCAGGGGGTCACCCATCCAGCGGTTCTCCCGCCTAGGCACGCTTAGCTGTGAGCCCGGGACTCGCACGAATTTTGGGTGGCAGAGAAAAGAGGGGCGCAACACGAGGACTTCCCAGGAGGTTACCCATCCCAGTACTACTCTAGCCCAAGCACGCTGAACTGCGGAGTTCGGTGGGATCCGGTGCATTAGTTGCTATGATCGCACCCGGCAGGAGAGGCGCAATCATTGGTTATATTAGACCCGCACGAAAGTCTGGATGCAAAAAAAGGGGCGCAACAGGGCGGCTTCCCAGGGGTCACCATCCCAGCGGTTCTCCCGCCTAGGCACGCTTAGCTGTGAGCCCGGGACTCGCACGGATTTTGGGGCAGAAAAGAGGGGCGCAACACGAGGACTTCCCACGAGGTCACCCATCCCAGTACTACTCTAGCCCATGCACGCTGAATTGCAGAGTTCCAGTGGGATCCGGTGCATAATGCTAATATGATCGCACCCGGCAGGAGAGGCGCAATCATTGGTTACATGAGACCCGCACGAAAGTCTGGATGCAAAAACAAGGGGCGCAACAGGGCGGCTTCCCAGGGGGTCACCCATCCCAGCGGTTCTCCCGCCTAGGCACGCTTAGCTGTGAGCCCGGGACTCGCACGATTTTGGGGGCAGAAAAGAGGGGCGCAACACGAGGACTTCCAGGAGGTACCCATCCCAGTACTACTCTAGCCCAAGCACGCTGAATTGCAGAGTTCTGATGGGATCCGGTGCATTAGTGCTGGTATGATCGCACCCGGCAGGAGAGGCGCAATCATTGGTATATTAGACCCGCACGAAAGTCTGGATGCAAAAACAAGGGGGCAACAGGGCGGCTTCCCAGGGGGTCACCCATCCCAGCGGTTCTCCCGCCTAGGCACGCTTAGCTGTGAGCCCGGGACTCGCACGAATTTGGGTGGCAGAAAAGAGGGGCGCAACACGAGGACTTCCTAGGAGGTCACCCATCCCAGTACTACTCTAGCCCAGCACGCTGAATTGCAGAGTTCTGATGGGATCCGGTGCATTAGTGCTGGTATGATCGCACCCGGCAGGAGAGGCGCAATCATTGGTTATATTAGACCCGCACGAAAGTCTGGATGCAAAAACAAGGGGCGCAACAGGGCGGCTTCCAGGGGGTCACCCATCCCAGCGGTTCTCCCGCCTAGGCACGCTTAGCTGTGAGCCCGGGACTCGCACGAATTTTGGGTGGCAGAAAAGAGGGGCGCAACACGAGGACTTCCCAGGAGGTACCCATCCCAGTACTACTCTAGCCCAAGCACGCTGAACTGCGGTGTTCTGTGGGATCCGGTGCATTAGTGCTGTTGTATGATCGCACCCGGCAGGAGAGGCGCAATCATTGGTTATATTAGACCCGCACGAAAGTCTGGATGCAAAACAAGGGGCGCAACAGGGCGGCTTCCCAGGGGGTCACCCATCCCAGCGGTACTCCCGCCTAGGCACGCTTAGCTGTGAGCCCGGGACTCGCACGGATTTTGGGTGGCAGAAAAGAGGGGCGCAACACGAGGACTTCCTAGGAGGTCACCCATCCCAGTACTACTCTAGCCCATGCACGCTGAATTGCAGAGTTCTGATGGGATCCGGTGCATTAGTGCTGGTATGATCGCACCCGGCAGGAGAGGCGCAATCATTGGTTATATTAGACCCGCACGAAAGTCTGGATGCAAAAACAAGGGGCGCAACAGGGCGGCTTCCCAGGGGGTCACCCATCCCAGCGGTTCTCCCGCCTAGGCACGCTTAGCTGTGAGCCCGGGACTCGCACGAATTTTGGGTGGCAGAAAAGAGGGGCGCAACACGAGGACTTCCCAGGAGGTTACCCATCCCAGTACTACTCTAGCCCAAGCACGCTGAACTGCGGTGTTCCGGTGGGATCCGGTGCATTAGTGTTGCTATGATCGCACCCGGCAGGAGAGGCGCAATCAATGGTTATATTAGACCCGCACGAAAGTCTGGATGCCAAAAAAAGGGGCGCAACAGGGCGGCTTCCCATGGGTTACCCATCCCAGCGGTACTCCCGCCTCGGCACGCTTAGCTGTGAGCCCGGGACTCGCACGGATTTTGGGTGGCAGAAAAGAGGGGCGCAACACGAGGACTTCCTAGGAGGTCACCCATCCCAGTACTACTCTAGCCCATGCACGCTGAATTGCAGAGTTCCTGTGGGATCCGGTGCATAATGCTAATATGATCGCACCCGGCAGGAGAGGCGCAATCATTGGTTATATTAGACCCGCACGAAAGTCTGGATGCAAAAACAAGGGGCGCAACAGGGCGGCTTCCCAGGGGGTCACCCATCCCAGCGGTTCTCCCGCCTAGGCACGCTTAGCTGTGAGCCCGGGACTCGCACGAATTTTGGGTGGCAGAAAAGAGGGGCGCAACACGAGGACTTCCCAGGAGGTCACCCATCCCAGTACTACTCTAGCCCAAGCACGCTGAATTGCAGAGTTCTGATGGGATCCGGTGCATTAGTGCTGGTATGATCGCACCCGGCAGGAGAGGCGCAATCATTGGTTATATTAGACCCGCACGAAAGTCTGGATGCAAAAACAAGGGGCGCAACAGGGCGGCTTCCCAGGGGGTCACCCATCCCAGCGGTTCTCCCGCCTAGGCACGCTTAGCTGTGAGCCCGGGACTCGCACGGATTTTGGGTCGCAGAAAAGAGGGGCGCAACACGAGGACTTCCTAGGAGGTCACCCATCCCAGTACTACTCTAGCCCAAGCACGCTGAATTGCAGAGTTCTGATGGGATCCGGTGCATTAGTGCTGGTATGATCGCACCCGGCAGGAGAGGCGCAATCATTGGTTATATTAGACCCGCACGAAAGTCTGGATGCAAAAACAAGGGGCGCAACAGGGCGGCTTCCCAGGGGGTCACCCATCCCAGCGGTTCTCCCGCCTAGGCACGCTTAGCTGTGAGCCCGGGACTCGCACGAATTTTGGGTCGCAGAGAAAAGAGGGGCGCAACACGAGGACTTCCCAGGAGGTCACCCATCCCAGTACTACTCTAGCCCAAGCACGCTGAACTGCGGTGTTCCGGTGGGATCCGGTGCATTAGTGTTGCTATGATCGCACCCGGCAGGAGAGGCGCAATCAATGGTTATATTACACCCGCACGAAAGTCTGGATGCCAAAACAAGGGGCGCAACAGGGCGGCTTCCCATGGGTTACCCATTTCAGCGGTACTCCCGCCTCGGCACGCTTAGCTGTGAGCCCGGGACTCGCACGGATTTTGGGTCGCAGAAAAGAGGGCCGCAACACGAGGACTTCCTAGGAGGTTACCCATCCCAGTACTACTCTAGCCCAAGCACGCTGAATTGCAGAGTTCTGATGGGATCCGGTGCATTAGTGCTGGTATGATCGCACCCGGCAGGAGAGGCGCAATCATTGGTTATATTAGACCCGCACGAAAGTCTGGATGCAAAATAGAGGGGCGCAACAGGACGGCTTCCCAGGGGGTCACCCATCCCAGCGGTTCTCCCGCCTAGGCACGCTTAGCTGTGAGCCCAGGACTCGCACGAATTTTGGGTGGCAGAAAAGAGGGGCGCAACACGAGGACTTCCCAGGAGGTTACCCATCCCAGTACTACTCTAGCCCAAGCACGCTGAACTGCGGTGTTCCGGTGGGATCCGGTGCATTAGTGTTGCTATGATCGCACCCGGCAGGAGAGGCGCAATAATTGGTTATATTACACCCGCACGAAAGTCTGGATGCCAAAACAAGGGGCGCAACAGGGCGGCTTCCCATGGGTTACCCATTTCAGCGGTACTCCCGCCTCGGCACGCTTAGCTGTGAGCCCGGGACTCGCACGGATTTTGGGTGGCAGAAAAGAGGGGCGCAACACGAGGACTTCCTAGGAGGTCACCCATCCCAGTACTACTCTAGCCCATGCACGCTGAATTGCAGAGTTCCAGTGGGATCCGGTTCATAATGCTAATATGATCGCACCCGGCAGGAGAGGCGCAATCATTGGTTATATGAGACCCGCACGAAAGTCTGGATGCAAAAACAAGGGGTGCAACAGGGCGGCTTCCCAGGGGGTCACCCATCCCAGCGGTTCTCCCGCCTAGGCACGCTTAGCTGTGAGCCCGGGACTCGCACGAATTTGGGTGGCAGAAAAGAGGGGCGCAACACGAGGACTTCCCAGGAGGTTACCCATCCCAGTACTACTCTAGCCCAAGCACGCTGAACTGCGGTGTTCCGGTGGGATCCGGTGCATTAGTGTTGCTATGATCGCACCCGGCAGGAGAGGCGCAATCAATTGGTTATATTACACCCGCACGAAAGTCTGGATGCCAAAACAAGGGGCGCAACAGGGCGGCTTCCCATGGGTTACCCATTTCAGCGGTACTCCCGCCTCGGCACGCTTAGCTGTGAGCCCGGGACTCGCACGGATTTTGGGTGGCAGAAAAGAGGGGCGCAACACGAGGACTTCCTAGGAGGTTACCCATCCCAGTACTACTCTAGCCCAAGCACGCTGAATTGCAGAGTTCTGATGGGATCCGGTGCATTAGTGCTGGTATGATCGCACCCGGCAGGAGAGGCGCAATCATTGGTTATATTAGACCCGCACGAAAGTCTGGATGCAAAAACAACGGGCGCAACAGGGCGGCTTCCCAGGGGGTCACCCATCCCAGCGGTACTCCCGCCTAGGCACGCTTAGCTGTGAGCCCGGGACTCGCACGGATTTTGGGTGGCAGAAAAGGGGGGCGCAACACGAGGACTTCCCAGGAGGTCACCCATCCCAGTACTACTCTAGCCCAAGCACGCTGAAGTGCGGAGTTCTGATGGGATCCGGTGAATTAGTGCTGGTATGATCGCACCCGGCAGGAGAGGCGCAATCATTGGTTATATTAGACCCGCACGAAAGTCTGGATGCAAAATAGAGGGGCGCAACAGGACGGCTTCCCAGGGGGTCACCCATCCCAGCGGTTCTCCCGCCTAGGCACGCTTAGCTGTGAGCCCTGGACTCGCACGAATTATGGGTGGCAGAAAAGAGGGGCGCAACACGAGGACTTCCCAGGAGGTTACCCATCTCAGTACTACTCTAGCCCAAGCACGCTGAACTGCGGTGTTCCGGTGGGATCCGGTGCATTAGTGTTGCTATGATCGCACCCGGCAGGAGAGGCGCAATCAATGGTTATATTACACCCGCACGAAAGTCTGGATGCCAAAACAAGGGGCGCAACAGGGCGGCTTCCCATGGGTTACCCATTTCAGCGGTACTCCCGCCTCGGCACGCTTAGCTGTGAGCCCGGGACTCGCACGGATTTTGGGTGGCAGAAAAGAGGGGCGCAACACGAGGACTTCCTAGGAGGTCACCCATCCCAGTACTACTCTAGCCCATGCACGCTGAATTGCAGAGTTCCAGTGGGATCCGGTGCATAATGCTAATATGATCGCACCCGGCAGGAGAGGCGCAATCATTGGTTATATGAGACCCGCACGAAAGTCTGGATGCAAAAACAAGGGGTGCAACAGGGCGGCTTCCCAGGGGGTCACCCATCCCAGCGGTTCTCCCGCCTAGGCACGCTTAGCTGTGAGCCCGGGACTCGCACGAATTTTGGGTGGCAGAAAAGAGGGGCGCAACACGAGGACTTCCCAGGAGGTTACCCATCCCAGTACTACTTTAGCCCAAGCACGCTGAACTGCGGTGTTCCGGTAGGATCCGGTGCATTAGTGTTGCTATGATCGCACCCGGCAGGAGAGGCGCAATCAATGGTTATATTACACCCGCACGAAAGTCTGGATGCCAAAACAAGGGGCGCAACAGGGCGGCTTCCCATGGGTTACCCATTTCAGCGGTACTCCCGCCTCGGCACGCTTAGCTGTGAGCCCGGGACTCGCACGGATTTTGGGTCGCAGAAAAGAGGGGCGCAACACGAGGACTTCCTAGGAGGTTACCCATCCCAGTACTACTCTAGCCCAAGCACGCTGAATTGCAGAGTTCTGATGGGATCCGGTGCATTAGTGCTGGTATGATCGCACCCGGCAGGAGAGGCGCAATCATTGGTTATATTAGACCCGCACGAAAGTCTGGATGCAAAAACAAGCGGCGCAACAGGGCGGCTTCAGAGGGGGTCACCCATCCCAGCGGTTCTCCCGCCTAGGCACGCTTAGCTGTGAGCCCGGGACTCGAACGAATTTTGGGTCGCAGAAAAGAGGGGCGCAACACGAGGACTTCCCACGAGGTCACCCATCCCAGTACTACTCTAGCCCAAGCACGGTGAAGTGCGGAGTTCTGATGGGATCCGGTGAATTAGTGCTGGTATGATCGCACCCGGCAAGAGAGGCGCAATCATTGGTTATATTAGACTCGCACGAAAGTCTGGATGCAAAATAGAGGGGCGCAACAGGACGGCTTCCCAGGGGGTCACCCATCCCAGCGGTTCTCCCGCCTAGGCACGCTTAGCTGTGAGCCCTGGACTCGCACGAATTATGGGTGGCAGAAAAGAGGGGCGCAACACGAGGACTTCCCAGGAGGTTACCCATCTCAGTACTACTCTAGCCCAAGCACGCTGAACTGCGGTGTTCCGGTTGGATCCGGTGCATTAGTGCTAATATGATCGCACCCGGCAGGAGAGGCGCAATCATTGGTTATATTAGACCCGCACGAAAGTCTGGATGCAAAAACAAGGGGCGCAACAGGGCGGCTTCCCATGGGTTACCTGTAACACCTTACGTTTACGACCTTATGTTGTGCCAAGTTAAGACATTCGGAAGCGCAATCTAAGGTTACCAGGTTGAAAAACCTGAATTTGAAAATTTCTTTTGCCGCATTACTATTCACCGTAACCTTAAACTTGGCATAACTTTGAAAAATCATAGCTAATTTTAGAAAAATCGAAATGAGGTCGTTCCAAGTCTCACTCGAAGCTCTTAACATCATCTATCAAGGAAAAATGACCTCAGGTTCCGCTTTAATCAGAAACGCATTCGTTTTCAATTTCGAAAAGTACTGTTCATTTGGTCATTTTTCTATTTTCCAGGATTTTTGCCTAACTTCGGAAAGGCATAACTTCTTACACAGAACTCCGATTGGGACGCTTTACCACTCATTTTAAAGGGAAAAATAAGATCTATTTGCATACCAAATTTCAGGGGAAAAGTCAACCATTTGACCAGGGTCTTCGTTGGTCAAAGTTTGGTCAAATCTAGACCATTTTTATCCCCTTTTTTCACTAATTTTGACAGCATTTCGTTTTTCACTATAATCATACCATAATCACTTATAAAGCTACTCTATCATTAATATACATTCCAAAAAGGGTATCATATCATGTATTTATGAACATAGTATGCTTACATGGCTTGAAAGAGAAAAGTTCAAAACCGTATAATACATTACATAATTCATAACTTCTTCAAGCCATGACTATTTCCTTTCCTTTCTCCTTAGCAGTAGTGGCACCTAGGATATCATGTTATAGGAGGGATGAGATTTCATAGAAATCCCAGTAGCATTGAACATACAACCATCAAGTCAACATGCATAAGATGTCATGCTACATGCAGTAAGATAACATTTCTAGTCTTTATGCCATGCTATAATCATTCTGTATCCATGTCATCATATCATGGAGCATATAATCATTCTGGTCAAAACTCAATCATGCAAGAGCCAAGGCATACATTGCAAGGAGTTCACATCATCTGTACATAACATTCTCATGGCACATAAACACACATAGCAGATACATCAAATGCAGATCAACAAAATAATTGCAGTTCACGCTACCTCAATTCCTTGCTTAACGTTTCCTCCTTGATCCCTTGCTGGAGATCCTCCTAGGTTTCCAGGAGAGTTGCCTATCAACCATACAGTAAGGGTATGGTAAATTCCATATCCAGTATACCATTCTTTCTCAATATAATGCTACCCTTGTGTCCTTCAATTATAATTTCTGTATACCTTTGACCTTGGTTTGACCAAGCCTTAATCCTCAATTAAGGTCTTGGAATTCTTCCTTAATCCATGATTAATCATGCTTCCTTGGTTAATCACTAACCCTTAGTCCTTAATCCAATATTTAATTAAGGTCCTCAAGTCACATAGTCATAATCCTTTAAGATTAAATCACTAATCCCTTTTTGGATTAACCATTAATCATTCTCTAATCAACATGATTAACCATTATTCATTCCTTAATTAACATGATTAATCATTTTCTAATCAATATGATTAATCATTAATCATTCTCTAATCAATATGATTAAGCTTTAATCAATACTTAATCAACATGATTACCCATAATTAATCATCCTTCAATTATCATAACTAATCACTAATTAATTAGGGTAGCTAACCTTAATCACTTACTAATCCTTAATCAAATAACATAATTAATCTTAGCTATCACTAAACCATAATTAATCAAGGTAATTAATCCTAATCTTCCTCAAATAAATAATCAACTAAAAATAATTAACACTTAGGGAGATAAACATACCTTAATTAGCGCTTAATCGGCGATTAGAGGTGATTAAGCTTGCTGTCTCTCTTTCTCTCTCTTCTTTCTTCCTTTCTCTCTCCTAGAACTCAAGAACACAAAATTCTCTCCCAACAAACACCTCTTGGCCGAATTCTTCATGAAAGGGGGGGTATTTATAGGCCTTGATATTTCAAAATGCCGAAAATGCCCTTCGGGAAAAAGATGCGATCTCGGCCGTTCATTTTTTTCTACTTTACACGTGGACAAATCTTAGGGCACTCACCATAAGAAAGTGACACATGTAGGGACACCTAATCACCATGTGATTTTCATGTGGAAAATAAATATTATTTTATTATTTTGTCTCTTATTTCCCTTTATGCCCTTGAACAATGTGGAAAATTCCAACTTTGTCCTCTCCTTCTAATTTTGGCCGAATTATTGCTCTTAATATTGGAAAAATATGACTCATCCAATAATCAGTGCAATCCACTGATTATTTGTGTATTTCCGGTCCGATTTTCCAACAATCCTGTCCAATTTACTGTCACAAAATTTCGATTTCAACACCTCATTAAATTCCCCTCATTCCAAGGGTAATCCATGATTTTTCTCAAGTTCTATCTCCCTCTATAATTTTCTAAATTTTATTCTGTCAAAAATCACTATTCTACCGATAATAATTCGGTAATAAATATCCTTTAAGCTAACCTTTGTACATCCAAAGGTGGGAAATAATTTTATAAATTAGGATAATATGTCACATAATTTATCCATATTTTTCCTTGAATTTTTGAGGCCTCTATATATTTTAAATAATGGAAATTGGCTAATTTTCCTTAATTAGCCAAAAATTCCAATAATTACATATAATTTCCTGATAAATTATTTTTAATCTCATATTCATCTTCTAAGCCTCAAACATTATTCTGTACCCTCCTTTCTATTTTTCATAATTTTCTGGGAATTTTTCAGGAAATTTGGACATTATTTCCAATACTGCCCTTTCTTAACTGATCTTTTCAGAAATGACCGTTATGTCCCTATCCTGATTTTTCCTCATAGCCTGGATCCTCTACCAGTCTACTATACTACTTGGCCTTAGTCAGTCACAAATCATTCATCAGTTAGAATAAAATTATCAGGGTGTGACATTTCTTCCCCCCTAAAAATAAATTTCGTCCTCGAAATTTTAACACATACCTTATGTGAAGAGCTCTGGATACTTGCTCCTCATCTCGTCCTCCTTTTCCCACGTGGCCTCTTCTTGATTTAGATCTTTCCAAATCACTTTGACCAAAGGGATTCCTTTGTTCCTCAGCTGCTTGACTTTCCGATCCACTATGCGTTCTGGTCTTACTTCAAATGTCAGATTGTTCTTTAGCTCAATCTGATCATATTCTAGCACATGTTCTGGATCCGGATTGTACTTCTTCAACTGGGAAACATGGAAGACGTTGTGCAACTGACTTAAGTTCGGGGGTAAGGCCAGTCGATAGGCTACAGGTCCTACCTTTGAGAGTATTTGGAATGGTCCCACATATTTAGGCGTCAGCTTTCTCGCCTTAATAGATCGTCCTACTCCGGTAGTTGGAGATACCTTCAGGAAGACATGGTCTCCAACCTCGAACTCTAACGGCTTTCTCCTACTGTCGGCGTAGCTCTTCTGTCTGCTTTGAGCCGTGAGTAACCTCTGTTTGATCTGTTTAATCTGTTCAGAGGTACGATCTACTATATCTGGACCCCAAATTTTTCTCTCTCCGAGTTCTGCCCAACAAAGCGGGGATCTGCACTTTCTCCCGTACAATGCCTCGTATGGTGCCATCTGGATACTGGAATGGTAACTGTTGTTGTACGCGAATTCTGCCAAAGGCAGATATTCATCCCAGCTTCCTTTGAAATCCAAAACGCACGCTCTCAGCATATCTTCTAGTGTCTGTATCGTTCGTTCTGTTTGTCCGTCCGTTTGCGGATGATAAGCTGTACTGAAACTCAGTACCGTGCCCATGGCTTCTTGCACTGCTTTCCAGAATCTCGACATGAATCTTGGATCCCTGTCAGACACAATGTACTCTGGAACCCCATGTAATCTTACGATCTCTTTAATGTATAACCTCGCTAACTTCTCTGGCGAATATTTAACATTAATCGCCAAGAAATGGGCCGACTTCGTCAGTCTATCAACTATGACCCATATTGCATCGTATCCTGACGACGTACGAGGTAGTCCTACTATGAAGTCCATAGAGATACTGTCCCACTTCCATTCAGGAATACTAAGGGGTTGTAAAAATCCTGACGGCTTCTGGTGTTCCGTCTTCACCTTTTGGCATGTAAGGCACTTTGTCACATACTCAGTGACATCTCGTTTCATACCAGGCCACCAAAACAATGACTTGATGTCTTGATACATCTTGGTCATTCCTGGATGAATCGTATATTTGCTTTTATGTGCCTCATCTAGGATTTGCTTCCTGAGATCATCTACAGGAGGAACATACGATCTTCCTCTGAATTCTATTACTCCCTCTGTTGAGATCTCGAAATCTTTTGCCTCATTGCTCAAGACTTTAGCTCGAAGGGTCTTTGCTAACGGATCTCCTCTTTGAGCTTCTTTAATTTGTCTTATCACATCAACAGTTGTTCTCTGCACTAATGGCTCATTAGCCACATCATCTGCTGTTAACTGCATGTGATAAATAGGACCCCAATCTCTTATATCTTCTAACAGATCACCCTCTTTGATCATGAGGGTAGCTACTTGCACCACTTTTCTGCTCAAGCATCAGCCACTACATTGGCTTTTCCCGGATGATACTTGATCTGATAGTCATAATCTTTCAACAACTCCATCCATCTCCTCTGTCTCATGTTAAGTTCTTTCTGGTCTTGCAGGTACTTGAGACTCTTGTGATCACAGAACAATTCTATAGTTGCCCCATACAAATAATGCCTCCATATCTTCAAGGCATACACTATCGCTGCAAGCTCCAGGTCATGAGTGGGGTAATTTTCTTCGTGAGGTTTTAATTGGCGCGAGGCGTAGGCAACAACTCTTCCCTGCTGCATCAGTACACATCCCAATCCCTGTTTGCTAGCATCTGTGTACACTACATATGGTAGTGTTGGATCGGGGATAACTAGTACTGGGGTAGAGGTTAGCCTTCGCTTCAGCTCTTGAAAACTTGCCTCACATTTCTCGTCCCACAAGAACTGCTGGTTCTTCCTGGTTAGCTTTGTCAGCGCTTGGGCAATTCTAGAAAAGTCCTGGATAAATCTCCTATAGTAACCTGCCAGCCCTAAGAAACTTCGTATCTCTGTCACTGTCTTAGGCTGCTCCCAGTTAGTACTGATTCAACTTTACTGGGATCTACGGCCACACCTTCATGGTTAATCACATGGCCTAGGAATTTAACTTCCTTTAACCAAAACTCACATTTACTGAGCTTGGCGTAGAGTTGTTTCTCCTTCAGTGTACTCAGCACAATTCTCAAGTGCTGCTCATGCTCTTCTTGAGTTTTGGAGTACACTAGTATGTCATCAATAAAAACTACTACAAACAGATCTAAGTATGGTCTAAAAATCCGGTTCATGTAGTCCATGAAAATAGCAGGTGCATTTGTCAATCCAAACGGCATCACTAAGAACTCATAGTGTCCGTATCGGGTCCTAAATGCAGTCTTCGAAACATCTTCTGTCTTTATCCGCAGCTGATGATATCCCGATCGTAGATCGATCTTGGAAAACACCGTTGCTCCTGCCAGTTGGTCTAACAGATCATCAATTCGCGGCAGAGGGTATTTATTCTTTATCGTCACCTTGTTTAGCTCTCGATAGTCAATGCATAGCCTTAGACTACCGTCTTTCTTTTTCACAAAGAGTACTGGAGCACCCCAGGGAGATACACTTGGTCTTATAAAACCCTTCTCCAACAGCTCCTCAATTTGTCTCTTTAGCTCAACCATTTCGTTGGGAGCCATTCGATATGGAGCTTTGGATATTGGTTTTGTCCCTGGTACAAGATCAATCGTGAACTCCACTTCTCGCTCTGGCGGAAGTCCACTGATCTCTGTTGGAAATACCTCTGGGAAGTCTTTCACTATCGGTATTTCTTCAATTCCTTCTTCTACCTCTGCTCGAATTGAGAAGAATACAAAATATCCTTGACATCCGTGCCGTAAGCATCTACTCGCTTCGGCTTCAGTTATAAAATTTAGACTTACTTCTTTTCTAGGGATTTCTTCCTTAGAGGGTAATACTAACGTTTTCTTACCACAATCTAGAAGTATGTTATTGGCAGATAACCAATTCAAACCAATTATCACCTCAATGTCACGAAAAGGCATGCATATCAAGTCAATGATAGTGCAACAATGCTGATAACAGACCACACAATTCAGGCATGCTTTAGAAGTCACAACTTTAGGACTAGTGGGAGTAGAAACAACAATATCATATGGCAAGGTATCAACAGTCAAACCCAATCGCCCAACACAATCATGTGATATAAAGGAATGGCTAGCACCTGAGTCAAACATGGCATACACAAGGCAATCATTAACAGTGATCGTACCTTGGATCATGTCAGGTGACTTACGGGCCTCTTCCTGTGTAAGGGCAAACACCCTGCCTTGGGTCTGCTGTCTCGTCCCTTCTGCCCCTTGTGGACATTCCTTTGAAAAGTGTCCTGGTCTCCCACATCTATAGCACACGTTCTGGCCAAATAAACATGGCCTGTCGCCATGATTCTTGCCACACTTCTCACATTCCTTGGCCCTTCGTGTGATATCAAACCCTTCAGGTCGTCTGCTCCTCTTCTCATCTTTCTGCCAAAGCCAGGCCTCTTCCTCTTTTTATTAACATAAGAGGTTCCTTCTTGATTCGGCCTCGATGGGGGTCTCTCAGCTTTCAAAGCTATCGGCATCATTCCTCGATGATTTTGACTTGCTTCAGTAATACGGCAGACTTCTACTGCCTTGTTAAAACTCTCGATCTGCTGAGGCGCCACGACCTCTCTTAATGCTGGCTTTAATCCTCTGACCAGCTTCTCCGTATTCCACCGTTCATCATTGAGACGTTTTAAATAAGCAGAATAACGGGACAGCCGAATGTGCTTTGCTAAGTAATCATCAAAAGTTTCATTATTCCCCTGCTGCAACACTAGGAATTCAGCTTCCATTTTATCCTGTGCTGATCGGGGAAAGTACTTCTGATAGAATCTTTCTTTGAACACCTCCCATGTTATTGGGGTGTTGTTGGCTTGCAGTACCAACTCAGTGTTGTTCCACCACTGATCTGCTTCTTTCTCTAGCTTATAAATTGCCATCTGAGCTTTAACCTCAGATGAGCATCCCATTACCCGAAAGATCTTCTCCAGTCGGGTAATCCAATCTTCAGCTACTTGTGGTTCCAATGAACCCTTGAACTCTGGCGGATTATGCTTGCAAAATTTCGTAATCCACTGCTGAATATCTTCTTGATTTTCAGCCACTCCTGCTTGCTCTTCAGGTACTTGCTGTTGGACTTGTGGGGTCGCTTCAGCTTGCATTTGCTCAGGTTGTCGTAACTGAGCAATCGCTGCTGCTACCGCTGCTGCTATAACGGCGTCTCTCTCTTCTTGCTGCCGTAACTGTGCCTCTTGTAGTTGCTGTACGACTCGTTGTTGCTCATCCAGCCTATTCATTACTTGCTGGATAGGATCTCTATGTGGTTCCTCAGGAGTGTTTCTTGCTCCTCTCCGTGTTCTCACCATTTCGCTTGTTCTTTAATTAACTATGGGAGAATAAAGGAACTCTTTAATCATTTATCATATAAACATACCCTTCTTATTTATATAACAAACATTTGTACAGCAACACAAGGGTTACACAGAGTTTTTAGCAGTTAGCCTAACTTATATACAGTCCAAAACTATTTACACTATATACATCATCAGTCTAGCATTGACCATGACCAGCTCATGGAAAAGTAGCCCATACAAAAGTCTCTATGGCGTCGACCATCTCCAGGAAAGTGCATCTGGTTAGGCGATTACATATCTCATTGATTCCTTCATTCCATTTCCATGTCTTGGGGATTACATGGAACAGGGCTAGGATCCAATCTTCATTTCCCAAAGTATGATCCTCTCTAGTCACCCAATAATAAAGGCTCTTAATGTCCTCTAAGAACCTTAAGTATACATCAGCTTCCTGGTGCTCATATGGCCTAATGAAACGGCTTCTAAACTGGAATTCTTGAACTAGCTGAGGGAGGAGGCATTGGAACTCTTTCTTAATTTCAGGTATAGGGATTTTACTTGGACCTGCTTCATCCTTAGTAGGCATCTTAACAACTGGAGCTATATTATTAGAGGCAACAGTGGCAATGTCTTTCTCTAGAGCCTTCCCCTTGAAACCGAAGTAATCTACCTGAGTAGCTGGGGATTTAGTGCTAAGCTCTCCATACCTCTCAATGTCCTCGTACCACCATGTCTCATCATACCACCATGGATATCGCTCACCGGGCATGACCTTGCTGATGGTCTCTCCGGATTTTCCACTTCCACTACAAACAGCCATTACCTGAGCTTTTCTGTAATCCTAATGACCAAATGAACTCATTAATAAGCACTATCACATGCTTTCCTTAAAATGCAGAGCATACAAAATATCAAAATTTGTTCTGTGTGCCAGAACCATGTGCTCTGATACCATAAATGTAACACCTTACGTTTACGACCTTATATTGTGCCAAGTTAAGACATTCGGAAGCGCAATCTAAGGTTACCGGGTTGAAAAACCTGAATTTGAAAATTTCTTTTCCCGCATTACTATTCACCGTAACCTTAAACTTGGCATAACTTTGAAAAATCATAACTAATTCTAGAAAAATCGAAACGAGGTCGTTCCAAGTCTCACTCGAAGCTCTTAACATCATCTATCAAGGAAAAATGACCTCAGGTTCCGCTTTAATCAGAAACGCATTCGTTTTCAATTTCGAAAAGTACTGTTCATTTGGTCATTTTTCTATTTTCCAGGATTTTTGCCTAACTTCGGAAAGGCATAACTTCTTACACAGAGCTCCGATTGTGACGCTTTACCACTCATTTTAAAGGGAAAAATAAGATCTATTTGCATACCAAATTTCAGGGAAAAAGTCAACCATTTGACCAGGGTCTTCGTTGGTCAAAGTTTGGTCAAATCTAGACCATTTTTATCCCCTTTTTCACTAATTTGACAGCATTTCGTTTTTCACTATAATCATACCATAATCACTTATAAAGCTACTCTATCATTAATATACATTCCAAAAAGGGTATCATATCATGTATTTATGAACATAGTATGCTTACATGGCTTGAAAGAGAAAAGTTCAAAACCGTATAATACATTACATAATTCATAACTTCTTCAAGCCATGACTATTTCCTTTCCTTCTCCTTAGCAGTAGTGGCACCTAGGATATCATGTTATAGGAGGAATGAGATTTCATAGAAATCCCAGTAGCATTGAACATACAACCATCAAGTCAACATGCATAAGATGTCATGCTACATGCAGCATAAGATAACATTTCTAGTCTTTATGCCATGCTATAATCATTCTGTATCCATGTCATCATATCATGGAGCATATAATCATTCTGGTCAAAACTCAATCATGCAAGAGCCAAGGCATACATTGCAAGGAGTTCACATCATCTGTACATAAACATTCTCATGGCACATAAACACACATAGCAGATACATCAAATGCAGATCAACAAAATAATTGCAGTTCACGCTACCTCAATTCCTTGCTTAACGTTTCCTCCTTGATCCCTTGCTGGAGATCCTCCTAGGTTTCCAGAAGAGTTGCCTATCAACCATACAGTAAGGGTATGGTAAATTCCATATCCAGTATACCATTTTCTCAATATAATGCTACCCTTGTGCCTTCAATTATAATTTCTGTATACCTTTGACCTTGGTTTGACCAAGCCTTAATCCTCAATAAGGTCTTGGAATTCTCCTTAATCCATGATTAATCATGCTTCTTGGTTAATCACTAACCCTTAGTCCTTAATCCAATATTTAATTAAGGTCCTCAAGTCACATAGTCATAATCCTTTAAGATTAAATCACTAATCCCTTTGGATTAACCATTAATCATTCTCTAATCAACATGATTAACATTATTCATTCCTTAATTAACATGATTAATCATTTTCTAATCAAATGATTAATCATTAATCATTCTCTAATCAATATGATTAAGCTTTAATCAATACTTAAGCCAATCATGATAACACATTAATTAATCATCCTTCAATTATCATAACTAATCACTAATTAATTAGGGTAGCTAACCTTAATCACTTACTAATCCTTAATCAAATAACATAATTAATCTTAGCTATCACTAAACCATAATTAATCAAGGTAATAATCCTAATCTTCCTCAAATAAATAATCAACTAA